>NW_028318591.1:752500-1017500 GCF_062004578.1 Staurois parvus | reverse complement strand
GGGCACCCGGCTGTGACACCTTGCGGCTTTACAGCCGGGTACCCACTGCGCATGCGCGAGTAATGTTGCGCTTCATGAACGGTCCTGTAGTCTTCTGGGACCTGTCACGTGTCCCAAAAGACTACAGGAAGGGAGCACACCTTCCGCGTCCGATCGTCTAGGTGATCAGACCGGATGTGGGAGCGGGTACCTGTCAAATTCGTGTACCCGCTCCCCAAAAAGGGCCAATCCTTAATGGGGAGCAGTCCTTAAAGCAGAACTTCCCCTTTTGGGTGGAGCCCTACTTTAAACTTGGATGGGTGCAGGTTAACTGTGGGACTCTCCTGATGAGGACAACTTGAGGACATTTCTCACTACTTCCTAGCTAAGTCCTTGAAGCAGCAAGTGATAGACTGGGCTGCACAGGGACCCCCATATGGAACATCCACTTTTAGCCTAGGCTGACACCAATACTAGAGGGATAGCAGCAGCAGCGCACAGTCACTGGGATCTCACACACCGGTCTGTACTTACAGCTGGAGACTTGGATGCCTCTTTCCAATAACATTTCTCCTGTGAACTCTTTAGAGCAGATCCCCAAAAGGAAGCCCCTCCAGCAAAGTTCAGTAGAATAGATCCACCAGCTAACATAGCCGGGACCAGGGGTGGACTGACCATTCGAGTCACCATGAAATGCCCCTGGTACCTTTTATAGAGTTTTTTGGGTGTGCTTTGAGTGTGAGCAAGGACACAGGGGCCCCATGATACCTTATTGACCGGGGGCCCCATAAGTTGTCAATCCGCCCCTGGCTGGGACCTCAGTGAGCAAACAAAGAAATGCAGTTGGACTGCTCAGAGGGGCAGTAGCCCTTCAGGGTGGGATCTTCTCCTAGAAAAGAACCCGTCTGCCCCAGGCTAAGCTATTTATGTTCCCTCCCAGCCAGGGGCAGACTGACAACTCACAGGGCCCCCGGGCAATAAGGGATCATGTGGCCCCTGTGTCCTTGCCTAAACTCAAAAAAGCCTTAAAAAAAAAAAAAAAAAGTACCAAGGGCATCTCATGGGGCCCCCTACTGACCCCGGGCAGTGCCCGAGTTTCCAAATGGTCAGTCCGCCCCTGCTCCCAGCTACCTTCTGAGTACTTTTTCCCAGAGATTGGCAGGAACTGCATAAAATATTCAGATTGTAGATTTCAGGCTTCCAGCCTATTACTTTCCAAAACCATCGAGAAGGCAGGGGGAAGCAGTCAAACCCAGAGGCGGTGAAACTCAGAGGAGCTGCTTGTGATTGCTCTGATCTGTTCAAATTGCAGAGAAAACAAAGAACTAAGTTGATCTGGCTAAGAGGGTGCTACAAACCATATCTATACATCTGTTTAAATGTATATTGCTGTGTGTATCCACTGGGGAAATGTCTCAAGCAGCATTTGGATTATTAGAACAGGGAAAAGGGAAGAAATCAGAACAGGGAATGAGCAGAAACTTCCTATCCAAAATCTTTGACATCTCCCCCCCAAAAAAGGGCGGGGGATGGACAAGTTGGGGACCGCATTATATATTAAAAACATGTGCAGACACTGAAAAACAGACAATTAGGATTTTGGACTGTGTGTTTAGAACACAAAATCATACTTTATTAGTTTCAAAATATATAACAAAATGTTGCATTTTTTTTAAAAAGCGGAGCATTTTTCCCCTCCAAGTCTGAGGTTTACATATATCCCCCATGCATGAAGTGGCAAATACCACACAAGTCCTCTCTCACTGATTTGTCTTCAAATATTTTTGACTGGACTGGGGGAAAGCAAAAAAAAAAAAAAAATTTTTTTTGGGGGGGGGGGGGGAAATTTTCTCTTTGTTGTGATTAAACGTCCATCAGCAATGATGAAACAATGGAGCATAAAAAGATCATAACACTGACATGAATAAGCACAGCTGTATAAAAACGAGTTCTCAAAACTTTAATCCATTATTAAAAAAAAAAAAAAAAAGAAATTAAAATGTAACAGAAAAATACAACAGATGACATCATTAATAGAAGAAAAAAAAATTTGCATTCATTAATTTTGGAGTGATGCACCGTGACCTACAATATTGAAATCGGCTTTTATCAGTTCTTTGTAGTTGGAAAAAAAAAGTGAGAGATCAATTTTGATTGGACACCAAGTCTCTTTGTGGGCTGTAGTGCCATGCAGCAAGTCAGTTCCTTAGAAGTACTGCAGTTTGTAATTTGTTCTTTTGCGCAATTAAAAAAAAGGACAGAGGCGGTCTATAGCGGGTAAAGATTATTGATCCACAGACGTACCAAGAATCATGCATCGTTATGTTAAAATTTTATGGTCCAAGTCACCAACTCTGGTCCTCATTACCTTCCCTCGACTTCAAAACAGTAGAGGTTTACGGAAAACCCAGTTTGTTTAGACAAGTGGTAGACACACGAGTTGCCAGTCCGCCCCTGGACACATGCCACCTGTTTGGCAAGGAGAGGGATGGGTGGAGTGTCCCTTCCACTTGTTTAAGTCTTGCAAGCCGTGTGGCTCTAGTTTTTTTCCCTATGATCTATCTGTGCCACACCAAAATAGGGTTTGCTCTGCTTGTAAGGTCTACAATGATCCATTTCATTGATTGCAGTATGAACTCTACAAGTAGAACTGCACGAGCGTACTTTCCCAAGACCCTAGACAACCCAAGATCATACTTCGCATCACTCAATTGCACAATACAAAAAACGGTCCTGATCACTTGAGGTAGTACACCCTTTTTTTTTGGATGGTATAAGCCATCACCCAGCCATGGCGGTCAAGATGAACAACTCATAGCAAGCGGTGCTCAATTACTATAGTAAGATGACCAAAATTTGACTTCTGACGTTACTTTGCCAATTGCCTCTTTGCTAGAGTGCAATTCATCCAATAGGCTTCTCGTGCCTAGCAAGCCATAACTATGGTGGTAGATGCTTTTGATTTTATAATAGAAGTGGGATTATAATTGCTCCTGTAGCCAAGACCCTAGTTTTGCAATATAGGTGAACATAAATCCTAATTTTCACAGCATCCAGACATTAGGCGCTTCTTCATTTTGGATAGGCATGTTTACTTTTCAGCATTAATTATATATATATACACACACAAAAAAAGTGTTCATACAAGTTGGCAGAAGACTCCTAAAATTGATGTTTCTGCATCATGTGATGGGCAGCGTAGAATAACCCTTGTCCCCACAAACTCCAATATTTCATCAGTCAGAACAAGTTTCCGGGGGTCTGGGGGGTATTTAGCTCCTGTCTTCCATATTGGACTTGCGATGGCGGGTCTTTTAAAAAGCTTTCAAGATGGTAGAGGAGGCGGCGGCAGCAGCAGCAGGGTTTTAATATTCAATTCTGGTCCAGTAGAACATGGTTCCAAGCAGCACCCAGAACTAAAAGATATAAAATAAATAGATCAACCATTTAGAACAAATAGTGCCCACAGACAGAAACCAAAGAAGACGCAATGTTTAAAACCGACACATATGTAAGCAGTGGAATGATTAAAGATCTGCAACTCCACTTAAAAAGGAAGTGGCTCAACCCCAACTTCTTTTGTGGCCGTCTCATTGACAAGTCACATGACAGAGCTTCAAAGGAGGAAGCCTCTGAAGCCACAGAAGTCTTGAGGGTAGGAGCAAGTACACAGTATTAAATCAAGAACAAATAACTACATCATAGTGAATATAGCAGGAATATTCAGCTACTGTTGTAAGGGGGTCCTTGGAGCACTAGGAGGAACTGGCAATTGCCTGGTTTCAACCCCCAATGCTGCCCTTGATATTTTGAGTACTGTAACAAAGTAACTGCTAATCTCAGTTCAGAACTGGAAAGCCAGAAATCTCATAAAATTGCAGAAGTATAGCATGATATACATACTCTAAACTTTCCATGGAGGATGCAAGATATACTTTCACTTTCCATGGAGGACAGAGAACAAGACCAATGGACCTCACCAATGGAGTCCTGAGAGTAATGGAAAGCCAGCTTTGGTTTGGGTCAACCTCCTCCATGAACTGCTATATCTTAATCTTTACAGGATACCAGTACTATGCTCATGATACAGAAAAATGGCAGCTGATTGCACTCAAGACGCTGACTCACCGTGACTAAAACTCAACCAGGTAGTATAGGATAGTCTCAGCTCTCCTCTCCACCTGCAGGAGAGGCCCCTCAGACGCATTTCACCCCATAGCGGGCTTTATCATTCTCATTTACGACATCACTAGCATAGGCCACTGATTGAGGTTGTAGACTTCAATCTTTAGCCTCCAAGAATTAAAATTGGAAGTTCACTTCTAAAACCTAAATCAACCCCTCTATGCCTCCGTACAGAGTAGCTGTCTAGCTGAAAAGCAGGTTAGACCACAGGAGGTGTGAAGAACATCTTCCAGCAGTTCAGAACATGACAAAAGGGGCTTCAAACTCTTCTACAGTCTACCGTTCCCCCATACACCATTGTAGCAAATAATTTTCACCAGCACGACAGGCGCTCAATCCTTGAGATCAAAACATTTGAAATCCATATACTTATTTATTTCTCCGAGAACAAAAAAAATACTTACCGTCCAGCATAGAATTGCAAATCCGAACCAACAAATACCCCAAGCATGGCGATTCAATGGACCAGCAATAAAGTCGTAACAGCCCTAAGTAATGGAAATAAAATAAAGATTTCAATGTGAACCCACTGCTCAGACATCAGAGCTGACTCAAGGAAAAGGTAATTTCAGACTGCTATGTGCCCTGGATGTCAATGTGAAGTACGATTCTGTATCCCTCTGTTAAATCCTCCCTCCCCATAATGCCATCATGAAGGATTAGGTTTTCAACCTACTTTAAAAAAAAAAAAAAAATAAAGTAGTGTAAGACGAATTTCTGGAATAAAACCTCAAGAGATAGTACTAGTTAGAAGGATGGTTCAGGTGTATTTGGGCCAAAAGAAATAACCAGTAGCTATACAAGGTTGTTCCCTTTTTGTAGAGGACAACTCTAGAAGCCATTTCATGACATTTATAGGGAGAAGATCCTTACGTTTAGATAGAGGTATCCCGAGATGCCCAGCCTGCACCCATTAACGTCCAAAGGGGTTCCTAGACTGTTCATGGCGCAGCATTGCCTTGGCCAGGGGTAGGCGGAGTCCATGTTGTAGGTCCGGAATGAGGAGTTAAAGGTTTGCCAGTCCAAGGGGCTAGACACACCGCAGCACTTCTTCTGCAAAGGAAATGGCAACGTCTCTTTAGATTCAGGTCTTTGCTACCTCCATTAAATAACATTTTATGCATTGATTGGGAAAATCTCAGAATGCTTTTTCACACTTAATATGTATATTCACCCCCCACCTTCCTCTACAATTTTCCTGCTAGGCTTGGCACTTTGTAACAGGCCCACATGGTTAGGGATGTTTCTCTGCCTCACAAAACCTAATCAGTACCTCATGCCTTACCCTTGGGACACTGTGCTTTGTATACCAAGGAGCAAGTTGTATGTTCAAACTTTATAGGGCCCTTGTGCCCAACCTGTGGCCTGTATGCGGCCCTTTGCCACTTTGTGCAGTCCTCTCACTAATCCGTTACCATTTTGCCCTGTCATAGTAGAGATTTCTACCGTTTCCTGAAGCATGTCCCCAGTTTCCAACAACTTTTAGTAGGTCGACATGCTCTTGCAGCGTGTCCAAAGTCGTTGGACCATTTCTTGTATCACGTCCGCATTCTCTCTCTAACCAGCTCTTGCATCATTTCTGCAGTTTCTGACCATCTCCCGTATTATGTCCAGTCTCTGATCATCTTTTGTATCATACCCATAATCAGGGGTGGACCAACAGCTCATGGGGCCCCCGGGCAATAGGGGATCATGGGGTCCCTGTGTCCTTGCCCAAACTCAAAAAAGCCTATGAAAAAGGTAACAGGGGCATCTCATGGGACCCCCTACTGACCCCGGGCAATGCCCGAGTTTCCAAATGGTCAGTCCACCCCTGCCCATAATCTGACTATATCCTGTTGTGTGCATGTTGTCTCCAATAAAGAATATTCACTTAATTTTATGTATTACCCTTTGGTGATGACAGGGGCCATGCTTGAGGCCTCCTGTAGGCAGGTGCACTCTGTATTCCCTTCTGTAGATGGAGCCAGAAGGGGAAGGAGGGTATGGAGAACTTTGTTCCGCTACAACTTCCTGCCAGAATCAAGGAAGCATCTGTCCAATTGGACACTGGAGCCCTGATTGGCCATATTTGGTGTGGGCAGTGCTTATTTGAGACACGGCATGCATTATGTGAGTGATTAGTGTAAAGACAGATTCCCCCTCTATCAAGAAGAGTATTGAGAGTTCGAGGGGTTCCTAAGGAGTAGGAACAGGTTAGGGACTATGCCTATCTTCTGCTTTAGGAAGCCTCCGATTTGTTTGTGGACTGGCCAGGTTGCATTCCTGCTCCTCATTGCAGAAGCGGTCGGCATCATCCGAAGTTAACAGACCTCTGCTAGAGTTTCCTTAAGTGGCTCCGGATGGTTGTGCCTACCCTGCCAAGACTAGTAGTACCTTGCTAGAACATTCTGTAATACACTTATCCACCTCAGCCTTTGTATGATGACTGCTCACCCACACTACGCTGCTCCCTTCTCACACCCCCATATTAAGAAAATTGACCACCACTGTTATAGGGGGTAGCCAACCATGCCTGACCCTTGAGGATATCCAGAAAAGCCCTTAGGGACCTAGCACCTCATCTTGCAGGGTTTTCTTTGCTGCCACCCACAAGCTGAAAATGTGTCCCAACATGTTCCATTCTATGAATCTGCATCCTCCAATCAGTCAGCATACCTAGTGCCAAGAAAGACACCCAGTGTCACTTCTAGATACTTGGTCTTACACCAAATCAAAAACTTCAATCCAGGAGACTTTCATTCAAGTCATTGACTGGGATGGGTTCCTGTGCAATGGAAAAATCATTCCAAACACCTAAAAAAAGGTCATGTATACTTCAAAAAGGGGACTCTTCATTCCTCTAAACACTTGGGATCTCGCACCAAACTGTGGGTGACATTGTCATATAACATCCTCCCACGACAACAGCTCTGCATCAGAAGGGGCCATTAAAAGGATTTACAGAGACACCCATAGGTCATTCTAAGAGTGATCGTATTAGATAAAGAACACAAAGCGACACAACACAACTACACTGCTCAAAAAAAAAAAAAAAAAAATGAAAAAGGAACACTTTGAAAACACATAAGATCTCAATAGGGAAAAATATCATGTTGGCTGTCTATACTGATATGTACGGTGTTAGGAACGTAAGGATGCCCCATCGTTTGATGGATATTGAAAATCAACATATAATCTAAGGTCCCCAACTCACATTAATACATACACATACTAGGGCCAATTTAGACTGGAGCAAATTACCTACCAGCATGTCTTTAGAGTGTGGGAGGAAACCAGAATACCCTGAGGAAACCCATGCAGGCACAGGGAGAACATGCAAACTCCAGGCAGGTGGTGCCAGGCAGAAGTGCTAACAATTCAGCCACTGTGCTACCCTCATGGTCTATTGGATTTAGGTCAGGCGAGCGTGGGAGCCATTCAATGGTATCAATTCCTTCATCCTCCAGGAACTGCCTGTATACTCTCACCACATGAGGCCGCATTGCCGTGCACCAGGAGGAACCCAGGACCCACTGCACCAGCGTAGGGTCTTCCATTAGGTATCGGGATGAAATCCTTGGACCCATTGTCAGTCAGGGTGCCATTGTCTAGCCTGCAGAGATCGGTGCGGCCCACCATGGATATGCCTCCCCAGACCATCACTGACCCACCACCAAAACGGTCATGTTGAACGATGTTACAGGCAGCAGAACGTTCTCCACGGCTTCTCCAGACCCTTTCATGTCTGTCACATGTGCTCAGGGTGAACCTGCTCTCATCTGTGAAAAGCACAGGGTGCCAATGGCGGACCTGACAATTCTGGTGTTCAATGCAGATGCCAAATCAAGCTCTTAAGGTGCCAGGCAGTGCGCACAGGGTCTACTAGAGGACGTTGTCATGAA
Source organism: Staurois parvus (assembly GCF_062004578.1). Lineage (NCBI taxonomy): Eukaryota > Metazoa > Chordata > Amphibia > Anura > Ranidae > Staurois > Staurois parvus. Next base: position 1,009,452 of record NW_028318591.1, on the reverse strand, counting down.
GTTGGTTTCTGATTGTCTCTGAAAAAAAACATTCACACTAGTGGCCTGCTGGAGGTCATTTTGTAGGGCTCTGGCAGTGCTCATCCTGTTCCTCCTTGCACAAAGGAGCAGATACCGGTCCTGCTGAGGGGTTAAGGACTTTCTATGGCCCTGTCCAGCTCTTCTAGTGTAACTGCCTGTCTCCTGGAATCTCCTCCATGCTCTTGAGACTGTGGTGGGAGACACAGCAAACCTTCTGGAAATGACATATATTGCTGTGCCATCCTGGAGGAGTTGGACTGCCTGTGCAACCTCTGTAGGGTCCAGGTATGGCCTCATGCTACCAGTAGTGACACTGACCCTAGCCAAAAATAGTGAAAAACAGGAGAGGAGTAAGGAAAAAGTGTCAGTGGTCTCCACCTGTAAAACCATTCCTGTTTTGGGGGTTGTCTCATTGTTGCCCATCTAGTTCAACTGTTAAATTTCATTAACACCAAAAGCAGCTGAAACTGATTAACAACCCCCTCTGCTACTTAACTGACCAGATCCATATCCCAGGAGTTTCATTGGCTTGATGCAATACTCTGATTAAAAAGTCTTCCGTTAATTTTTTTTGAGCAGCGTGTATATCCTGCAAGAGAGATGGCATTACCAAAAGCATGAGGGAGTTCCATGTGTCGGTCACACCATTGGTCTTTATCACCTCGTCGTTGATCTGATTTGGATCGTTGTTCTGGTAGTACTTCAACATTTGCTGTAGGAAAAGGTTCGTGGTGAACTAAAAAAAAAAAAAAAAAAAAAAAAGTTATATTAACCACTTGAGCTCCAGAGGATTTACCCCCCTTAATGACCAGGCCTCTTTTTGCTACTCGGCGCTGCACTAATTCAGCTGATAATTGCACGGTCATGCAATGCTGCACCCAAACTAAATTTACGTCCTTTTTTTCATACAAATAGAGCTTTCTTTCGGTAGTATTTGATCATCTGTGCGCTTTTTATTTTTCACGCTATAAACAAAAAAATGGCCAAAAATTTTGAAGAAAAACAATATTTTTTACTTTCAGCTTTAAAAAAATATATAGTAAACTCAAAGTTGGTTATAAATTTAGGCCAAAATGTATTCTGCTCCATGTTTTTGGTAAAAAAAATCCCAATGAGTGTATATTGATTGCTTTGTGTGGAAGTTATAGCGTCTACAAACTATGGTATAGATACTGCAATTTACGCCATTTTTCTGCTATACAGCGCTGCGCTAGTTTAACGGACAATTGCGCGGTCATGCAATATGGTACATAAATTAAATTTACATCCTTTTTTTTCCCCCCACAAATTGAGCTTTCTTTTGGTGGTATTTTATCGCCTGTGCGGTTTTTATTTTTTGCGCTATAAAAAAAAAAAAAAAGGCTGACAATTTTGAGAAAAAAACACAAACAATATTTTAGACTTTTTGCTATAAAACATGTCCAGTAAAAAAAAAAAAAAAAAAAAAAAATGCATAAATCAAATTTAGTCATAAATTTCTGCCAAAATGCATTCTGCGACATGTCTTTGCTAAAAAAAAAAAAAAAAAAAAAAAAAAAAAAAAAAAAAAAAACACAATACGTGTAAATTAATTGGTTTACGTGAAAGTTTTAGCATTTACAAATGGCGGGAAAGATACTGGGATTTTTAGGTTTTTTTTTATACTAATAATGGCGGCGATCAGCGAATTATGGCGGCGATCAGTGACTTATGGCAGGACTGCGGCGGACATTCTGACATTGGGGGGTACTGACTTGGGGTCACTGACATCCCCAAAAACACTAATACAGTGATCAGTGCAAAAAGAAAAAAAAACACTGACACTGTACTGATGGCACTGGGGAGGAAGGGGTTAACTTTATTTTGCAGGGAAGGGTTATAGGAGTGAGGGGAGTGTTTTACTAGGGGGCGGGGTGTGTGCTGCACGGGACAAGGCTGATCAAGAGAGAGAGAAACTCTTCTGTCTCGATCAGCTCGTCCTCGAGCTGACAAGGAAGTGACAGACAGCACAGCTACTGCAGCTGTGCTCTCTGTCACTGTTTACCGCCTATCGCCGGGAAACAGCCGCTAAGGACCGGCTGTGACCCGGCGACTGACATCCGCGGCAGTGATCGGCGGGACAGATAGGGCGGCGGCGTGCCACGCGCGCGCTCCCGTTTACAAAACACACACGTTTTAAAACGTGGTTTTGCCTGCCAGTGCCGCCCTGCCGCCGTATTTCTACAGTGGCAGGGCGGCAAGTGGTTAAGAACAGGATATGCAAGATCCCATCTGTATGCCTCCTGCTGCAAGTTAAAGATTCTTAGATTGTAAGCTCTAACGAGCATGGACCTCCGATTCCTCTTGTACCAAAAATTGTATTGTAACCAATGTCTGCTTTCATTTTGTAAAGCGCTGCGCAAACTGTTGGCACTTTATAAACCTTCTATGATAATAATATTGGTATGGCATTCATTGGGTGTAGTTAGCAGGTGTTCAGGTTTATTTAAAGCTGGACTTTTAGGTGTGGCAATTTTTACATCGTGTCATTGGTCCAGCTTACCAATGTAATTATGTATGTGCCATACCTGACCAGGGGCGAACCGACAGCTCATGGGGCCCTCGGGCAATAGGGGATCATGGGGCCCGTGTCCTCTCCCACACCCAAAAAAAGCCTATGGAAAAGCCAATGAAAAAAAAAAAAAAAAAAAAAAAAAAAAAATAAAAGTAGGTACCAGGGGCATCCCATGGGGCCCCCTACTGACCCCGGGCAGTGCCCGAGTGCTCGAATGGTCAGTCCGCCACTGTACCTGACCCTTCCAGGTTCTGTGCTGAGCGACTGCCCTGCTGCTCACTAAAATACTGGAGGCCGCACAATTGGCACAAATGTCAAGTGAAAGCTTTGCATTCTCAATGAATACAAGTTATTTTCTGTTTGGATGTTGTGGAGCAGGGAGGTCCACTAGAGATCCCAGAGGGAATCCTTTTTACCACGCCATGAAGCAAATAATCATGGCCTTGGCATGTGTACAATCCTGCCTGGCTAACCTTGTAGCTTAAGATGGAAAAATGTTCATAGGCTCAAACGGTCTAGTTTTACCACCCCTAAACTGCAAGGGTAAACCAAGCCTTACTTTTATAGGGTAAAGCAGTGGTCTCCAAACTGCAGCCTGTGGGGACGGGTGTGGCCCTTTGCTTAAACTTTATTATTTGGCCCTTGGGGCACTATGCCTCCCACTGATATGAAGCACTATTCCCACTGACATGAGGCACTATTCTTCCCGTTGACACCAACAAGGAGGCACCATTCCTTCCATTGACAGCAAAAATGGTCAATGGGAGGAATTCCTCATTCCCCACCAAGGCTAAGGCATTGTCTACTCAGCATTGGGCCCTTCTTGACTCACACTGGCCAATGGTTTAGAACGTTTGGAGAGCCCTATAGATGAATTCCAGGTATAGTATTTTGGTTCTGCCTCTCCACCTCATCCAACCAGCGAATGCTTTGCATTCATTGAAAAGCACAAAGCATCCTCTGAATGGCTTCTGTGCCGACCAGCCATCCTCCTGTGTTCAGAATGCAGCAAGGCAGCCACACAGGACCCAGGAGCAAGTGGAGATGATCAGAGTAGCAGTGTCCACTCCAGAGATTTCCAGCTTTCAGGGGCATCGGTCAGGTATGGTTTAAACATTGTTACATTGGTCCAAGCTTGTCCAATGTATCCATGTATAAAATATCCATACTTGGAATTCCTCCTTTTTTAAGGTTGCCTTTTTTTGGGTTTTTTTTTTGTTTAAACACCAAATAAATTACACCCAGAAGCACCAATTGGAGGGCTTTGTAGGAGAAAGAGCTTGTATAACAGCCCTCCAAAAGGTTAAAAAAATTACCATTATAGTCCCCCTTTGATGTCAGTCCAGATCAAATAAGAATTCTGAAAATTCAAGTCAAATTTTGTGTTTGACCCAGATTTGAAACTCCGTGCTAGTTGAGATTAACCAGCCACAGACAACAGCCCAACTCTGGTATCTCTGTATTGCTTCCTTTGTGTGAAATCCCTAGCATTCCTGCCAGTCCTCTGGCTTTCCTCTTTCAAAACTGACCACACTATGTACGAGAGCATATCCATCCTAGGTGGTCAGTTTTCTGGCTTTGCCAAGGGCACAGCCTGCCTGTCCTTTAAGGATCATACTTGTGCCAACACGCTCCCTTTGCCATTCACTGCGAAGAGAACTGTACTGCAAGATAGCTCAGACAGTGTCAAACCTCCCCAATGTTTCCTCAGCACACTAGCTGAAATCAGGTTGATGCTGGGGTTGTCTTCTGAAATGATTGGGAGAAAGCAGACGCTATGTGTTGCCTGCTATACCTTTACAAATCAAGGGCTCTCACAGTCTCACATTTCAGACAATGATCAGGGGATATCATCTCACTTTTTAAAAAGGGACCTCTGCTGGTAGAGATAAGCAGCCATCTACACCTCCCACCATCTTACAATTCACCATCATAAGAAATTTCACTCTTAAACTCCTATCCATACTTACAAAGTCTCTTTGAGTTGCTGCAGTAATTGCAGAGGCCACTTCAAAGCAATAGACGACAAACATCAGGATTAAATACTATATAAAAAGACAAAAACAAAATAATAAAAAAAAAAAAAAAAAAAACACAAAACACACAACAACTTACATGTTAAAAGATTCTATTTTCAAATTTGTACAATACAGTGATATGTGCCATATAACTGTCAATGATAATACTGAGCAGAGTTTTCAGAGTGTCTCTGGGCTGGTGGTAGAAGTTTCACAGCCATTCTGTTTAAGACTGCTGCTAGCAAGACTTCCAGAAGGCATATTAGAAGTGCAAATTATAAATTACAAAAAAAAAAAAAAAAAAAAAAAAAAAAAAAAAAAGGGGGTTTGCAGATATCAAGATGAGCAGAGTAAGGGTACAGAATTGGAATTTTGTAAATCATTCCTTTGCTGGCAACAGGAGGATTCTACATTGCAGGGCAATTTTGTCAGGACATCAAAATGAAAGAAGGGGGGGGGGGGGTGGAAAAAAAAAAAAAAAAAAAAAAGGGGGTTTGCAGATATCAAGATGAGCAGAGTAAGGGTACAGAATTGGAATTTTGTAAATCATTCCTTTGCTGGCAACAGGAGGATTCTACATTGCAGGGCAATTTTGTCAGGACATCAAAATGAAAGAAGGGGGGGGGGGGGTGGAAAAAAAAAAAAAAAAAAAAGGGAAGAAGGAAGACTAGGTATGCCGAAGGATTTCCAGCAACAAGTTTTCCTAACAGAGTGCACCTTCAACCTCCAACCATAAACAAGTGCAACATACAAGATTAAAATATAAAACCTGGAGATAAGATATTTTATTCCGAAATAAGAGGACTTCATAATAGAACCAACCCATTTCAGGAGGTCAGAACATCCTTCATCAGGGCTACAAAGACATTTCTTCGGCTGGATGAAGGGACACGCTTCCGGCCCCTTGATGAGGGGATGCGCCTCCGACTATACTCGCCCTTCCTCTCTGCTGCCAATTCACAGAAGCCTCTGTATTTTGTGAATGTGTTCACATAATACATAGGCTTCTTTGACTGGGTAGGAGGAGGGGAGGCCATAGGAGTTGCAGCGATTCTAATTTTGAAGATGCTGAGACCAGATCTTCCAGTGTCAGGCTCCCAGAACTACAGAAATAGCGGTCTTGGGAGAGTTCGATAAACCGGTCAGATGTATAGAGATAAGCCCAGGAGGTTCCAGGCACCTCGTTGGACTTAACTCATAGTGGGCCTTCACTTTTTACAAAGGAGCGTCATTTCTGGAGTTCAGCCTAAAAGTTTCTAATTTTGGAATAAATCTATTGGGCAGCACAGTGGCTAAATGGTTAGCACTTTCGCCTGGCAGCACTAGGGTCGTTGGTTCGAATCCCAGCCACGGCACCACCTGCCTGGAGCTTGCATGTTCTCCCTGTGCCTGCATGGGTTTCCTCCGGGTACTCCGGTTTCCTCCCACACTCCAAAGACATGCTGGTAGGTTAATTGGATCCTGTCTAAATTAGCCCTAATATGTCTATGTATGAATGTAAGTTAGGGACCTTAGATTGTACACCCCTTGAGGGTTAGGGACTGATGTGAATGTACAATATATATGTAAAGCGCTGCGTAAATTGATGGCGCTATACAAGTACCTGAAATAAAAAATAAAATATCTGGACGATGACCTCCTGGTGTAGCGCTTTAATCTCAGATTCACTTAAAAGCCACACCTGGCTCATTCAGATATTAATGTATTCCAAAATAAGAGGACCAGCACATTTCAGAAGGTCAGAACACCCCATCATCAGGTCAACAAGGATACATTAGAATTTTGCTTCAGTCGTATCTTTGTACCCCCATCCAAAAGGGACTCGCCAACCCCCGACAAAAAAATTCACTCTGTGATAAAGTCTTAGAGATGTTTATTTTGGAGTGAATCTTTACCTGGATGATTACCTCCTGGTGTAGTACTTCAATCTTGGATTCACTTCGTTACAACCCAAAGGGAATACTGGAAATTCTTTGGCATGGAGAAGCTGTCGGCAAAGAATCCAAACAACTTCTCCAAAAACTACTATGATTGCTTTTACAATAGGATCACCCTAGGGTCCCAGGGCTATCCTATGACCCTTGTGACCACAGAGGCCACTTCCAACAGATAGACATGATAATGTGCAATGAAAAAGAGGGACAAGCAGCCTACAGTTTGGGTCAGCACTAAAAGGGCTTGCAACATTCCTGCTCCAAAAGAAGCTACAAGGTGAGATGTTGGCAGATAATAGGCTTTGATTGCTGGCACCCAGCCTGAAAAAATGAACACACAAAATGTAACTTGAAATCAACCCAAAGCACCTACCGCCATTAACATCCTCCTGTTGGATTGCATGATGCCAACAATTCCCAGGATGGATAGCAGGAAGAAGCAGAAGCCAGTGAAGATCCCAATCCAGGCAGCCGCAAAGAGGTCATCATTACCAGTGGCATTAAGCAATGGGTAGAGGCGTTCCTGGTCCGACACGAAAAAGATGCACTCTGCTGTCAAGGCGAGACCGGCAAGCTGGGGGCACAAAGAGGAACAATGAGGCCAAATTGGTTTTTACCACATTATGCATGAAAAATGCCTTTTCAAGGCTATTAGGCATCATTTCACACTGAAGCACCTGTGCAGATTTCTAGTTTTCAGTCCTCATTGTCAAAACTGACAAAGTTACAGCTGAAAGTTCCACTCATCCTGACAAACTGTAGCTGCAGACTTTTAAAAAACAGCCACTTACCTGTCCCTCGGTCCTGCGGTGTGTCCCCCGCAGCCCATTTCACTGCCCGTCCTCTATTCCAGGAGGCCAACATCTTCAGTGTGGGAAAGCCATCACAGCTGGGTACCCACTGCGCACGTGCGAGTAGCGCTGCTCTTCATGAATGGTCCTGTAGTCTTCTGGGACCTGTCACGTGTCCCAAAAGAATACAGGCTGGGAGGACTCCTTCCGATCACCTAGGCGATCGGACCTGAAGTGGGAGCGGGTACCCGCTCCCTCCCAAAAGGTGCCAATCCTTAGTGGGGAGGGGGTGGGGAGGCAGTCCATAAAGCGGAACCTCCCCTTTTGGGTGGAGCTCTGCTTGAAGTTTAAAAAAAAATTTGCAGTTACATAAGCGACCTGTATTGAAGTGTAGCACCCCTCTACATAGCCAGGGGGAGCTAGTTTTTTTTTTTAGTGAGGAAGGCAGAGTAGTAACCTGAGCATGAGTCAACCAGGTTACCTGGTCAGGGCTGAGGGCTGTGCAGATCAGTTCCCTGACACCTACACCCCTGCTCTAAGGCTTGAGAAGTATCTAGAAGGCAGAAGGTGAGGGTGATTAAAGACTGATCTGCATACTTAAGGGATCCAGACCAATCCCCAAGCGGGAGGCTTGGCATGGGGTCAGGAAAGCCCTTAAGTACAACTGAGCCTGCTCAGCAGCAGAAGCGCTCCGATGGAAGATGGGAGGCTGGGATGTAGGAGCCTGGAACGGGGCCCAGTGGGAAGTGGCCTGCTTCCAGGATGGACCTAGAGGGAAGGATCGCTTGACCTCACCAGCCCAGCAGAAGGCCTGAAGGCAGCCACCAACCCAACAAGCCTGCAGGCGAGGAACAGCGAGCAATCCTACACCCCTTGGGCCAGATAAGGGGAGAGGACATTCTGGTGGGAAATCTGACTAACCCCCCCACATCTGGGACTGTGCACTTAAAGCAACAGATTCTGGGACCCCTTGCTCAAGGACTCCCTCAATACAGCTGATGAGAACAGGGTTCATCTGGGGTCTGGGGGTGGTAGGCCAAGAAAGGCTGGAGAGCTCTCCAAGAGGAGATCTTCTATAGAGACCTGTACATTCAGTTATTCAGGAGTTGGCCTCAGTTACAGTTCCCTTGGGCATCCCATACATGCCTTAACCCCATCGGAGTGTATTACCCCTTAATACAATCACAAAAAAATCAAGTCTAAGGACTGGTTACTGTCTCCTATGTGCAAGGTCTAAAGAAAAGTGTTGCCTGGCTGTGCAGGACTCAAAAATGCAGTAACTCCTAAGGGGGTAGTGCTACAGAAGTATCCCCATGTCATGAAGGCTGACACTATGTAGAAATTCATTACAGGGTGCCTGGTCCTCTTCCTGGCACTGAACTTCCAGCATAGCAGTTAATAGCTTTGGGTCTTTGGACTAAATTTCAAGATGAAGTCCAATGGGGATCCACCTCTTCCTCCTCTCATCCACTGAGAAGAGCCTATGCATGATTTACACTAAAATGTATTACAATATCTAAATAGGAGAGGGAATCCTGCCATTCATCTGACACCCCTCCATTCAGAGATTATATTACATTTAGTGTAAACAATGCATGTGCTTTTCTCAATGGATGAGAAGGGAGAAGGGGGCAAGTCCCAGTCAGACCATCCTGAATGCAGTTCAGACCAAAGACCTGAAGCTATTAATGCCTGCCACACTGGAAATTCAGCACAAGGAAGAGGACCAGGCACTCTGCAAATAAGATTTCTACATGAAGCAGCAGCAGCTTGTAGGATGTGGGGCATACTTCATTACAGAATTGATTAAACTTTGGTTTATATTAGATCAAAAAGTTAACTGGGCACTGCTAAACTTGACCTGGGCATCTACACCTTAAAAAATGCTTCCCCAGAAACGTACTATCCCGGGCCACATCCTGTGTGCCTCTTCCACACAAACAGTGCTGATGGACAAAAAAAAAAAAAATAAAAAAAAGGTTTACTTACCCCAATTACCACATTGCCAAAAATGAGGATGACCTGAAAACAGCGAACTCCCGAGTCTCCTGCCATTGTCCCAAGAGATGACAATCTATAAAAATGGAAAGAACACAGACACTGAGTTTTGATAAATAAAAAAAAATAAAAAAAAATTGAAGTGCCATTTTAATTGAGAAGTTATAGAAGAAAAAAAAAAAACGCACATAAAATTTAAAGTTGAAAGTTAAAATTTAACCATAGAAATATAGTCCGGATGCATTTCTGCACATTTTTGATGCGTTCCTGTGCATTTTTTTTTACCCTCTTTTTAGTCACCTTACATAAAAGGACGTGTGCCCCTGTGCGTTTTACTACGTTCCAGTACAGTGCAGCAGCTTCTAATGCACACTGTGAGGAGCTCAGAGTATACAGTGAAATCAGAGTAAGCTATTTCAGTCCAGGACAGGAGCAGGTACAACACACAACTACCAATCTCTCCCATTCTTAAATTTACTGTACCTAAAAACTAGAAGAAAAATTGTCTAGGGTGTATAGAGTGGAGAAGGATCAGAACCCCTGCCAGGTATTTACTGACACCTGGGGCAGCATGCATTGTGTTCAGCATCCCCAGCAGATGTGTTCCAGGATCACCAGCCTACAAACAGAAGTCAGTGGGGTGGACTGGTGCTACAAAGCAATGTCTGGATGAGAGAGGAGCTAGTACAACTGTGCAAAAACACAGCAACTACCGATCTCACCTATTCTTCTTAAATCTACTTTATACTGCCTAGAAAATTTCTCTCTTCTAGTTTTTAGGTAAAGAAAGTTTTAAGAAAAATGGGTGAGGTCGGTAGTTGCTGTGTTTGCACAGTTGTACAGGCTGCTCTCTCATCCAGACTTTGCTATGTAGACTGGTGATCCTGGAACACATCTGCTGGGGATACTGAACACAACCCATGCTGCCTCAGGTGTCAGTAAATACCTGACAGGGGTTCCAAATCTTCTCCACTCTACCTAAAAACTAGAAGAAAAAGTATATGCATTACAGAGTGGAGAAGGGTTTGAACCCCTGCCAGGTTTTCCCCTCACCTGGCCCCTGTTAGAGGCTTTCCCCCCAGTTCCTGTCCTGCCGACACAGATTCACTGGACAGGAAGTCTGAGCTCCACTTGTAAGAGAATTAAATTTGTCCTGGTCATGGACAAGGGGAAACCGATGTGCAAGACCTCCCTCTGACACTAATTTCTACTAAATATCCAGGCCTTTTGCGTGAGAGTGGCAGCATGCATTGTGTTCAACATCCCCAGCAGATGTGTTCCAGGATCACCAGCCTACAAACAGAAGTCAGTGGGGTGGACTGGTGCTAAAGAGCAATGTCTGGATGAGATGCTTCTATTCTCTTTATGCTTTCCAGGGTTTGAATTAGAATTTTTACTGAAGTGCACCTTTAAGGCTCTGTTCCCACTAGCGCAACTCCAAAGTCATGCAATTTTGTGTGCGACCGTTGCAAATTTACACTCTTTGGCACTCAAGTCGCAAGAAAAGTTGTGTCAAAAGTAGTGCAGGAACCTTTTCAAAGTCACGTCAACTTTAAGTCCCGCATAGTGAAACTGGTACCATTGAAATCAATGAGTTGGGAATTATCATGCAACTTTAAAGTCGCACTAGAAGGAGGGAACCCAAGGCCCGGAAAAAGTCTTCAGTTATATATGGTCTGTGGATGTTCTTTCAGTCCCATGAAGAGCAGAGGTCACCACAGGCCACACCAGTAGATATTCAAATTTGCAGAACAAAAAAAAGTGGAATCTGCTAATTTGTGGCCACCAACATACAGAATTCCTTGTGGTAACCTCTGTTCTTCATAGAGATGAGTGAAGGACCACAGATAATCACTGGTGGCCACCAAAGTCTGTGAAGCAAGCAGAGGGGGAATATCTTCGATCTTAAGGGCACCCTTTTTTTTTTTTCTCAACAAAACAAACACACTTCCCCTCTGGGATTTCTGATAGTTAGTGCAGTGCATTTTCGATGGCAGCAATGAGAAAATTCGAAGGAGCAGAATGAAACATTTATCTAGAACAAATTTCTAACAGGGAATGTGAATTATTTCAAATAAAAAATGTTTAAGAATATGTAAACTCAACATTTCCTATTCGTGATATAAGCCAGCTGTACCATATACTTGTATGAAAAAAAGTCTATTCTCTTTGTATTGCTTCCTATGTGTGAAATTACTGGTGTTCCTGCCAGTCCCTCTGCTTTCCTGTTAAAAACTGACCACACTAGGCATGGGAGCACAGTGTGGTCAGTTCTCTAGCTGTTCTGGGAACTCTAGCTGTTTTCTCCAATGATTAGACTTGTTCTGGCACCTACCCTTCCTGCACAGCCATTCACTGGGAAGACCAGTGTGCTACCATTCCGCCCCCCCCCCCCTTCATTTGTGCAGCTCAGAACATAGGGAATGTAACAAATAAAGAGGGGGGGGGGGGTGAAAAAAGTATTTGTGTATTTTTTGTTTTTATATCTGTACACAAATGTTTTGCCTTTTTTCGTTTTACTCCAGGTTCACTCCTAAGCGTTTTCTGCAGCGCTTTGCAGAAATGCAGTACAGTCCATTTAACATGATTTCCTATGTGACATGTCCACACCTGTGCGTTTTTACCCAGTGTGTTTTTTGGAAAAGGTCAGGAACCTTTTTGGAATGGATTTCAATGGAAACGCAGCAGAAAGCATGTATAGAGTGTTTGCCGCATTTTAAATCTGCCTAGCAAGAAAAAAAACGCATCAAAAATGCAATGCAACGCAGAAACGGCTCAAACGCAACCTGCAGGTGTGTGAACCTAGGGAAAAATGGGTTGTTTTACAAGGTGAGGGCTCACATATATCGAGTATTTTCAAACACCCTTCATCAAGTCATTGAACGTAGTTAGTATTTCCAAATAAAGGTGTTTTTGAAAGTCTATTGGTGTATGGCCAGCTTTAGGGCCAATTCACATCAGTGCGTTTATCTGCGTTTTAGCGCAGCTGTAAAAAAGCAAAATCAATGAAAGGACAGCTGAAAAGATCTCCTATTCACACCATAACACCGCGCATGCATGTCAACGGGCATCAGGGTGCATTGAAACACAACTAAAATGGATGGAAGCGTACATGCATTTTCCATACATTTTAGCCATTAGGCCCCTTTCACATTGACTGTCTACCAGTCAGTTTTTCAGGAGGACCCAACCGGACCATCCATAGCCCTCTGTGGAGTGGTGGGTGTCAATGGACATGTGTCCCCTGCAGGGGCGGACTGACAATCCATTGGGCCCCCTGTGTCCTTGCCCACACTCAAAGCACATCTAAAAAAGCCTAGAAAAAAAAAAAAAAGGTACCAGGGGAATTTGCCCCCTATGGACCTTGGGCAGTGCCCGAGTGCTCAATTGGTCATTCCACCCCTGGTCCCCTGACACCCACTGGGATCTGATACTGTAAGCTAAAAAAAAAAAAAAAAAAAAAAAAAAAAAGACTGTTGGGGGGAATCATTCCCAGTCCGTCCGGTGGATCGGATGACAGCTGGATGGAAAAGGACAGGCGGTCCAATTCTCCCTTACTGCCCCATAGAATAGCATAGCTGAGCAGACACGGACCTGTCACCCGCTTGTTCAGCGGAGACATCCCCCGTAGAATAGGTGGATCCACTTGACGGAGTCCACCACATCTGAAAGAGCCCTTAGGGAGAGTCCAGTGGCCTCTTACCAGTCTGCCTAGGAGCCCCATGACTGTATATACTGACCATAACAGATAATAGATACAACCTGAAGTAGGAGGCCCTCCTGGGATGCGGGAAAAAAAAAAAAAAAAAGACAAAAGATGTAAAATACCAAAATGACCTGCAGATATATACGTAGAGACCTCTTGACTAACCTGCTGTGCAGAAAAAACAGTTTGGCGAGACCCCAGACCAGTCTTATGGCATTCCTACATTCCAGAATGAAAAGGTAGCCAACACCTATCACCACATTCCGGAGATGCTCTCTACATGGTGGGGTAAACCATACGCAGACAGCCAGCATAGAATTGATACTGACTCTACACAATCAGAACCAGAATCATCCCTACAGAATCAGCACCACATATACAACAGACATCCATTGAAACTAGAGGAGCTCAGATGTTAAAATGGTGCCAGCAAGACAGATGGTGAAAAAGAACCTTCTTGTTGTATGTGACCATGGGAGAGATTCCTCCAGACACTATCGCACATAGGGGTCATGATGCCCTGCACCAGGAGCAGACTGACAACTCATGGGGCCCCTGAGCAATAGGGGATCATGGGGCCCCTGTGTCCTTGCCCACGCTAAAAAAAAAAAAAAAAAAAAAAAAAAAAAGTGCCAGGGGCATTTCATGGGGCCCCCTACTGACCCAGGGCCCTCGGGCAGTGCCCTAGTGCTCAAATGGTCAGTCCGCCCCTGCCCCGCACTGCCGATGAAGCAGTCCGTACACCATAATGCACAGCCCTGAAGTGATTATCCATCATAATTGCTTGCAATGGCAAGCTGTCATTTGTCAGCACAGCCACATGACCGCAAAGAACATCCGAGGAGTCTCTCCACCAAAGTTGTCCTAGAAAAATTAGGGCTTCCCATTGGTCAGCATGGTCACGTTGACCATTGAGAGCATTATGAAGGCTGTGTATTGTGATGTATGGACTGCTAGACCGACAGCACGGGGCATCACAGCCATCATCGTGACATCACCACCCCACCTTGTCCAATCAGGGAACACTTTGCCTTCATTGAGAAAAAACAAAGTGTTCTCTGAAGGGCACCTGTGCCAAGCATGTGACCTCCTGTGTTCAGTAAGCAGCAGGACGGCCAATTGGCACGTGACCTTGAAGCCAGTGGAGATCACTGGAGGAGCAGTGCCAACCTCACAGGTGTGGCAAATACATTGGCCCAAGCTGCACCAGTGTAACTATGTAGCAATTACCATGCCCAAAATTCAGCTTTAGCCTCATCCCCATCTTCTGCCCATGGTGTCTTGGGGAGGAGGACGTTGTGCTGGAGCCTGGGAAATGCACAGCAGCCAAAAATCTCCCAAGAAGACACTCGGTAATGGACTGGAGAGTCTTCTTGCGAAATTTCACCTGCTCCAAATTCCCCAGGAATCCTCCCAGAAGAGGGGGTGACATTAAGGTCTGCAAGGTCTTATTGTTGTACAAACATCCCTGAGGTGATATGATGCTCCAGGTGGATAAAGAGGAAATGAATGGAGGGTAGGAGCCAAGCAGCCATTCTGTGCCATCACAGACAACCAAGTGCAAATTATTGAAGCCCACAGGTAGGCTGCTATTGCCAACTTTCTAAGACTCAGTCTACACTTGCAGGGTGGTAAAAGTAGGTGGTTCAGCCCAAAAGGCTGCTGGATGCGGGTATACACATGCTGTGGTGCTTGGGGGGGGGGGGGGAAGGAAGGAAGAGCCCTATCACATTTGGCAGTACTGCCATCAAACACGACCTATTCGAGAGAATGGGGCCATTCTGCAAGCAAACAGCTGGGTTTGCCGTTGTGGCACAGTATCCCCAGACAAGAAGAAGAAAAAAAAAAAAAAAAAAAAAAAAAAAAGGGAAAGAGGCAATAGGACAAATGCCGGTCAGCCGCGTCTGCACCACTCTGAAAAGTGATCTGCCAAGAAGACGCTCTTCGCAAAGCAACGTAATGTGTTCAATGAGCCCTTAAAAGGCTAGTCTCTCGAGGTGTACAGACCCCAAACAAGCAAAGGGAAAAGTCGGAATTTCTCATCTGTATATTTGTGGATGCAATGGCTCAAAGTGTCAACACCCTTGCAATAGTCTCACCAACCAGCCAACAATCGCATTCAAAAAGAAATGTTACCAATGTCATCTTCCTTAGGGAGCCCCATTTATGTTTTTTTACAGTAGGGCGAGTCGAGGCAATTTATTAAACATAATGCTGCCAGCACACCAAAAGTCTCGAAAAATGAATGACACCCAAAATGTGTAATGCACTATAGTGTGTTGCCGTGTATTACAGTGCATTGGGATGCCATTAAAAATAATTGTAACAGGCATAGTCATTCGTTGATGTTTGTTCTTTTTGCCGAATTAAAAAAAAAATTAAAAAAAAAAAATTATATTATATTACACACATTTTTTCTTTTTTTGTATTAGGCAAAAAGTACAGACATCAAGCATTTGAAGTTTTTAAAATGTGTTTTTTACCTTTTTATATTTTATTAAGGGATTCTCCCCCTTTTTGATAATATATAAAAAAATTTTATTTGGCGTGAAATATATATTTTTATGAGGCAAAAAAAGAACAGAAACATCAAGCATTAAAATAAATATATATATACATTTATATATTAGGCAAAAAGAACAGAAACATCAAGCATTTAGTATATAAAATACATTTTTTTTTTCTGTGTTTGATCTGACCATTAACACACCCCCTGTATTAGGGGAGATAACTCTGGATGGATGAACACAGGAGGCACAGCAAACAACAGCATTGCCAGTCTAGTGGGGGAGGGGTGTGTTCGACGTACTAGCAGATTTAGATACTCTCAAAAACTGAAGCGGAACTCCAGAAGAGGATTGTTGTAAACAACCTTGTCAGTAGTGAGGCCTCAGGTACACAGGACGTTTTTGCAGCCGCGTTTTGGCAGGAAACCCCCCTCCCCCCCCCCCCGCACTGCCAGTGTGTCCTGGAACAGCAGAGTTTTGGTCGAAAAAATGCCCGACGACGCCTGTAAACTCTTAGCGCGTTTAGCTCTTGAGCATCGATTCATTTCATTGGCCAGAATAAATTACTTTGGCCAATTAAAACACCCTAGCGCTTGACACCTGTAAAACACATCTAAAGGCTTGCAAAGACACTTTGTTAGAGACTTTTACATGCATCAGGCATTTTTTTTTTTCTGCCAACAAAAGTGTTTTCAAAACCATCCTGTGGGCATGAAGCCTAAATGGTTTGTCTAAACCTTGTAACTGATGGATTCGGCTGGAGAGCTTGTTCCGTTGAAAAACAGACCTACTGGCTGAATCACCAGATAAAAATAGAGGAAAGCCTTAAAAAGAAAAAAACGAATGCAGCCATCACATCCAAGAACCGGTAAGCTGCAATGTAATAAACGTTTGCTTTTGGGTTTAATGGGTTTGCCTTAGCTATTGGTTTAGCCAATCATTTTATGATCGTGGAGTGATGATTGGTGTGGCAGGTTGTGTGCTTTTGAGTTAAAAGCATCCCTTTTCCCATCTCAGACAGTTAGGCCCCATGTTCCTAGATTGTAAGCTCCAAGGAGCAGGGCCCTCAATCCCCTCGTGTATTGTTATTGTACGGTCTCATGTATTGTCTCCCATTGTAATGTACAGCGCTGAGCAAATTGTTGGCGCTTTATAAATACTATATAATAATAATAAATAATAATGTACACAGGACACTTCTGAACGATGGAAACTGACTGCTGGAAAACGTAGGTAAAAAAAAAAAACAAAAAAAACCACGTCTGTTTAGCCGCATTTGCATACCGTGTGTATATGAGCATTTGCGTTTAGAAGCGTTTTTTTTTTTTTTTTTTTTTTAAAGATAACCTTAGGAGACCTTCCAAAAATGTCCAGAATGTACTGAAAAAATAGTAAGAATTAACTATTTCAGACATTTTGAGAGAAAGAGAGCAGAAGCAGAGAGAGCAGTATGTGTTGAGATTAGCTGTCTTTTTTTTTTGTGGTGTTTGGATGTGTTCCAGCTCATTACTGTGCAGAAATTATTACAGCAGTGTTTAACATTTTCTTTCATGCAAAACCTCAAAGTATAGTGTACCGGGTCCATTTGAGTACCGGAAAATGCTTTGCATGCATTTTTCATGATGAAAAAAAGGCTCTGTACAGCATCTGGAATGGAAGAATTGAAAAAGAAAAAAAAAAAAAAAAAAGTTTCAAACGCAAACGCTTATAAACGTGTTTAGCCGCGTTTACAGGTGATTGAAATGCTGATAAAAATCTACTGCCGAACGCAAGTTTCCTTGTTCAAAAAAAAAAAAAGAAAAAAAAAAAAAAAGACTGTAAAGACTCAACTGCCTGTAAAGGACTGTAAATGACGATGTGTACATGGAAACATTAGGGAGAGTTCAGGGGCTGCTGGAGAAAAAAAAACAAAAAAACAACACTGAACAGTTCCTAAACATGAGTTTATCAGCTGCAGTGTACAATGTCATACAATAAATGACATCATAACACACTACATGTAGGCTGTTCACACATCACTCTACATGTAGTGTGTTATGATGTCATTTATTGTATATGGCACCCCAACGCACCATAAATGGTTATAGCATGCGTTCTGGTGCACTGCACTTGTAAGGTCGTTTACCTTTGGTACCAAGCAGGGGCAGACTGACAGCTTATGGGGCCCCCCGGCAATAGGGGATCATGGGGCCCCTGTGTCCTCACCCACACCCAAAAAAAGCCTATGAAAGGTGCCAGGGGCATCTCGTGGGGCCCCCTACTGACCCCAGGCCCTCAGGTAGTGCCCAAGAACCCAAATGGTCAGTCCGCCCCTGGTACCATGTCTCATAGTGCATTGGAAGCCCAATATGCGGACTTCTTGCAGCGTACATTGGCGGTACCCTATGCGCATTAACACACCCCAACGGATTACTTGCGTACGATTGGTCCCTTAAGAAGCAGTCTGACTTCACTACCCAGTTACTGACGAGCAACAAGCATGCATCTAATGAAGATGAACCCCCTGGAGGTTCCAACCTCAAGCACCAAGAAAAGGTTTTGGCTTTACGTTAACCCTTTGTTGCTGCCACGACTATTGTGATGATGTCAGCACACTACCACCACATCCTGTTCCTACCCATTCCTCCATGTACCTCTACCCCACGTATATACAAACACGTGCGTCACATGCAAAACATGTGTAAAACCAGAATTCCACCACACATTAGGTATCGCCATGCATGCTGGAGCTAGAGCAACAATTCACAGTTAAAGTGGTTGTAAACCTCAGACATGAAATATGAACAAAGTATATCCCTCTATAGTGTGTACTTGTCTCAATCCAGAGCACTAAGTGTCATTTTTGTCTGCTGCTTTGTTCCTCTGCTACCTTAATAAGTCACTTCTGACAAGTTTTCCTGACACAAAGAGATAAAATGGTGACAGGGGAGGGACTTCCAGTAGATTGACAGCCTTAGCTCTGATCCTGTGAGCTGTGTGGAGGCGGTGTCTCTTACCTCCAATCAACTCTCAGAGCTCTCCTCACTGAGCTGTGCAGAGTAATTTCAGTTCTTCGCCCCTTTTTTCTGAACTCTTGATAAGCTTATGAATTCAGCACTTTAAACGCAGGTAGAGAACTGAAATTGCAGATAAAGAGGTACAACTGATGTAGGAGAATTTGTTTCATCTCCGTGTATCACTTGAGCCCTGTCACCTCAGTGGGCATATGTAAGGGTTTACAATCACTTAATTGAGGAGCTGTAAAGGCTTTTAAATCAAAGGACGATGGCCATTTCACAGACACACAGAATTTTAAACATGTTCACTATCCATTTGCTTGATTTGCAACCTCAACTTTTTACGTTTTACCCAAAAAATTGGGTATTATATTGGGTTTGTGTGCACCAAAATTAGTTTTTTTTTTTAGATTTGTTAATGTAATGACCAAAAAATAAAAAATAGCAATTGACATTTTATTCTACAGGGCTTCCACGTTTTATAAAATGTATGTTTGTTTTGGGATTTTAGGAGCATTTTATAAAATAAATAAGTGTTAAAAATTCACAAAAAAAAAAACCCCCAAAAAAAACAAAACAAAAACGACTGGCAGCAAAAGGGCTAACAGCATCCACCCGTCCCCAAAAAAATTAAACACAAATGAAAAAATTATTAAAAAAAAAAAAAAAAAAAACACCACACAAACAAGCACAAAACAAAACAAAAACCCCACAACAAACAAAAAAACCTCAAATAAAATTGCACAGGCCCCACCCCAATACATCAGAGTTGCCTACATATATTGTGGTGCGTTAAGGGTCACATGGGTAAGTGTGTTACATCAACATGGGCACACTTTTTTATCCCAGTTTATTTTTAATGCAATTTTTTTTCATTTGTTTTGATTTTGTTGGGATCGGTGGATACTGTAATCCCTTTTGCTGCCAGAGCAATGTTTTTATGAACACATGGGAACCTACACATCCATAACTTTTTTTTTTTCTGATGTAAATAAATTGCTATTAAATAACTCATTTACATATTTATTGGGACTGGCATAGATTCCTTTGCTTGCCGCTTTACCTCCCCACTGAGTGAGGACAATGTTTGGTCTACGCAGTAAAACACGCACATAGGTGTGAACGGAGCCTGAAATCCAGTACGTTGCTTCATGTATCTGCACACCATTGCATTGTTTTCTTGAAAAGGTCGGGGTGGGTAAGACTCAGTAAATAAATGGATGTTTTGTGTCGCACAACCACCATGAAATGTCTACTAATGTAGAGAGCTACGCCCCGGGCTTTTCATACTTTGTTAAATATAGAAGATAGAAGACCGGTTATTGGGAACACACTTTGTATTTCAGCTCAGTCATTTCCTGGTTCTCTCTAGAGAGGACAATGAAGCTGAACAGAGGACCTAACCCCCAAAACGGTTTGGGCTTCACATACACTTCAAAAAGGAGAACTTTGGAAGAAAAGCTCTATGGATCGATCGAAATTTAACGAATTTTAAAGCCTAACCAAGCTGGCCCAAACAAACCATGTCCTTAACCAGATGCATACAGTATACAATGCGGTGTTCTGGTAACCAGGGGCGGACTGACAACTCATGGGGCCCCTGGGCAATAGGGGATCATGGGGCCCCTGTGTCCTTGCCCAAACTCAAAAAAGCCTATGAAAAAGGTACCAGGGGCATCTCATGGGGCCCCCTACTGACCCCGGGCCCTCGGGCAGTGCCCGAGTATCCAAATGGTCAGTCCGCCCCTGCTGGTAACGGTACATGGACTTCCCGTCTGCTGCCAGAACAAATTGAGGTCAGGAGGCCTTATCCACATCCATGCCAGGGGTCAGTAACTCTGTATTGAAGGCAAGAGGGCCACCATGAATCCTAGGGAGCAGGCATTTTCAGGAGAGGTCAACAATGGTAGCCTTTATGAGGGAAATTCTCAAAAGGGACACCAAAATGCTTTATTAGTATAGTAGAGGAAGACGAGGAACTGCGGTGATTTTTTTGCCCTCTAGGATCCTACTGCAGATTTAATCCCCCACTTCCTGTCTGGTTAAAATGTAGTCAGTAGCACAAAGAGTGGAAATCTCCCTGACATGACAACATTTTAAACCCTTCCCCACGCTATCAAAAAATAAATTAAATAACAAAAAAAAAAAAAAAAAATAAGGCAGGCAATGGCATTTCTAAAAAGGCAAATGTCAGGTAGGGCTCATAACCAAAAATGTCAATAAGGAAGAAAAATATGTTTTACAAATATTCTTCCCAAATATATTGACATATTTGAAATGCTACAATTTTGGAGAAAATATATATACACATGCATACATACACACACACAATGTTGAAATGCGTTTCTATTACAATGCATTTCAAATATACTGTATGTCTTTAAAATCAAAAAAATAAAATTTTTGGAATGCATTTACAAATGTTAAAAAAAAAAAATCTGAAGAATATATTTAAAACTTTTTTTAAAAAAATATATAATAATTTTTTAAAAATATATTCTTCAGATTTAAGCATATAAAAAAAGTCATTAACCTATTCACGCCGAGCACATGCAAATTTGGGCCTCTCGGCCTTGACGCTGAGCGGCCGCACATTTGCGTGCAATTAAAAAAAAAATGTGCTGAGAGCGCACGCCCTGCATGCTCCCAGCACACATGTCCGGTACTCACGGAAAGGTCCAGCTCTCCTCTTGCCGGATCATGTGACCGCCTTGACAGCGAATCACATGACCCTAAAACCCCACCCGCCTCCTGAAACCCTTAAAGGGCCAGGAGGCGCTGGCGCCAAGGGGTTAACATGTTTTACATATATTTGTAAATGCATTCCAAAATGTAGATTTGTATTTTTAAAGACAGTATATTTGAAATGTATTTTTAAAAATATTTTTCATATATTTTTAGTAATAAAAACGCATTTCTACAAAAAATTTTATATATATATATATATATATATATATAGGCCAAAATTGTAGCATTTCAAATATGTCAATATACCGGTATTTGGAAAGAATATTTTTAAAATATATTTCAAATATATTTTTCTTCCATGTGGGTGTGACTCTCACTAGGCCGGTGGTAGTGGCAAAGTAGGCATACCCCTCTACAGTAGGCAAGTACTGTCCTGGAACTAGTACTGGCCCTAAGAGTGAGAAAGAGGTCAGCCTCCATTGACGGAGGAGAGCCCAAAAGTTTAAAAAAAATGGAATTTAAATTAAAAGCTACTAATATTAAAACTTATCAAGGTTCCCCAGGGTGGTAAAAATTTACATTTCAGTGACCTATGAAATTTTATAAAACCTCTGCCAACAAGCACAGCGTCCTAATTTCCATGCTAGTACTGAGATAATGTGGGAGATTTACTAAAACTGGAGAGTGCAAAATCTGGTGCAGCTGTGCATTGTAGCCAATCTGCTTGTTCATTTAAGCTTTGGCAATAAAACCTGGAAGCCAATTGGTTTCTATGCTGAGCTGCACCAGATTTTGTACTCTCCAGTTTTAGTAAATCAACCCCAATCTATGGGCCATGCCACGTACTATAACCCCTATGTAGACCTTTGCCATTGGCTCATGCTAGGAGTCCCCTATGTAGACCTTTGCCATTGACTCATGTTAGGAGAACCCTATGTAGACCTTTGCCATTGACTCATGTTAGGAGAACCCTATGTAGACCTTTGCCATTGACTCATGTTAGGAGTCGAGTCAGTTAGCTTCATGTGACCATTTTAGGTCATCAATCCACTCAAGAATTGCTGCTTTAGCTCTTGGTAGAGGTCAGACTTCCTGACTTTTTTTAATTCATCCAGCGAAGAGACCGATGTTCACTGCTCATCACGTTTTCCAGTGTGTGCCAGATACTGGAGATCTGTAGTCACAGGTCTATCGTTTCAAAGCATAAATCTGGCCAGGAGTTCAGTTTTAACAAAACAGAACATGGCGTGGCTCCATGACATCTTCCAAACCAGCAAGTATCTGCAAACAACTTTAGTGAAGAAACCATCTTCTATGTGCTAGGGGAACCACCACACCCTAAGCCTTGATTCACCTCTACACATCGCCAAATGCCTCCCAGTGGTCAAGACAGGTACCTGCACTTACTGGTTGAATTCGGGAGGGAAGGGCTTGGCACTGGAGCCCACACTTGCAATATGGTTTGTTTAAAGGCTCCAAAGAAACATAAAAGATTAGAAAAAGGTATGTGTAAGATCCTTGTAGGGATGTACTAAATGCCTGAGAAGGTTCTCATGTATCCAGGTCATGGTATATCTTGTAATAGTCAAGTCATATTCAGTTAAAGGCATTACAACCGTGGCTTGGGCAGGCTACAAAAGGTCTACAACATTACAGAAGTCTAGTTGAATGTGACCATCTACTATTAGATATGAGGTATTTAAAAGAATGAATCCACCCCAAGTGTTTGGCTAACTCTAAATGGACAAGTTACCTCTGCTTCGGGACTTCATGGTCCCCATAAATCTGGCCATTAGTGGCCAATGGCTCAGTTAGATCATATAGTATATAACAATTAAAATAAATAGTAAATTAAACCAATGTATCCAATGTAAATGTTTCAATACCGAGGTCAGAGTTGCTGACGTTGAGGTTTTGGTAATAAATCCTGAAGCTGAAGCTACACCTCCAGACTCATTCTCAGCCTACAGAAAGGCCATTAGATGCCACTCCTAGACGACGCAAGCAACATAGCCTTTGGCAAACTATGTCACTTGGACGCAGTGAAAAAAAAAAAAAAAAAAAAAAAAACCCACCACACAAACAAGCACAAAACAAAACAAAAACAAAACAAAAACAAAAACCCCACAACAAACAAAAAAAACTCAAATAAAATTGCACAGGCGCCACCCCAATACATCAGAGTTGCCTACATATATTGTGGTGCGTTAAGGGTCACATGGGTAAGTGTGTTACATCAACATGGGCACACTTTTTTATCCCAGTTTATTTTTAATGCAATTTTTTTTCATTTGTTTTGATTTTGTTGGGATCGGTGGATACTGTAATCCCTTTTGCTGCCAGAGCAATGTTTTTATGAACACATGGGAACCTACACATCCATAACTTTTTTTTTTTTCTGATGTAAATAAATTGCTATTAAATAACTCATTTACATATTTATTGGGACTGGCATAGATTCCTTTGCTTGCCGCTTTACCTCCCCACTGAGTGAGGACAATGTTTGGTCTACGCAGTAAAACACGCACATAGGTGTGAACTGAGCCTGAAATCCAGTACGTTGCTTCATGTATCTGCACACCATTGCATTGTTTTCTTGAAAAGGTCGGGGTGGGTAAGACTCAGTAAATAAATGGATGTTTTGTGTCGCACAACCACCATGAAATGTCTACTAATGTAGAGAGCTACGCCCCGGGCTTTTCATACTTTGTTAAATATAGAAGATAGAAGACCGGTTATTGGGAACACACTTTGTATTTCAGCTCAGTCATTTCCTGGTTCTCTCTAGAGAGGACAATGAAGCTGAACAGAGGACCTAACCCCCAAAACGGTTTGGGCTTCACATACACTTCAAAAAAGGAGAACTTTGGAAGAAAAGCTCTATGGATCGATCGAAATTTAACGAATTTTAAAGCCTAACCAAGCTGGCCCAAACAAACCATGTCCTTAACCAGATGCATACAGTATACAATGCGGTGTTCTGGTAACCAGGGGTGGACTGACAACTCATGGGGCCCCCGGGCAATAGGGGATCATGGGGCCCCTGTGTCCTTGCCCAAACTCAAAAAAGCCTATGAAAAAGGTACCAGGGGCATCTCATGGGGCCCCCTACTGACCCTGGGCAGTGCCCGAGTATCCAAATGGTCAGTCCGCCCCTGCTGGTAACGGTACATGGACTTCCCGTCTGCTGCCAGAACAAATTGAGGTCAGGAGGCCTTATCCACATCCATGCCAGGGGTCAGTAACTCTGTATTGAAGGCAAGAGGGCCACCATGAATCCTAGGGAGCAGGCATTTTCAGGAGAGGTCAACAATGGTAGCCTTTATGAGGGAAATTCTCAAAAGGGACACCAAAATGCTTTATTAGTATAGTAGAGGAAGACGAGGAACTGCGGTGATTTTTTTGCCCTCTAGGATCCTACTGCAGATTTAATCCCCCACTTCCTGTCTGGTTAAAATGTAGTCAGTAGCACAAAGAGTGGAAATCTCCCCGACATGACAACATTTTAAACCCTTCCCCGCGCTATCAAAAAATAAATTAAATGGAAGAAAAAAAAAAAAAAAAAAAAAAAGGGCAGGCAATGGCATTTCTAAAAAGGGAAATGCCAGGTAGGGCTCCTAACCAAAAATGTCAATAAGGAAGAAAAATATATTTTACAAATATTCTTCACAAATATAGACATATTTGAAATGCTACAATTTTGAATACATACATATATACACACACACACACACACACACACATAATGTTGAAATGCGTTTCTATTACAATGCATTTCAAATATACTGTATGTCTTTAAAATCAAAAAAATTAAATTTTTGGAATGCATTTACAAATATGTTAAAAAAAAAAAAAATCTGAAGAATATATTTAAAACTTTTTTTAAAAAAATAAAATTTTTAAAAAATATATTCTTCAGATTTAAGCATATAAAAAAAGTCATTAACCTATTCACGCCGTGCACATGCAAATTTGGGCCTCTCGGCGTCTGGGCCTTGACGCTGAGCGGCCGCACATTTGCGTGCAATTAAAAGAAAAATGTGCTGAGAGCGCACGCCCTGCACGCTCCCAGCACACATGTCCGGTACTCACGGAAAGGTCCAGCTCTCCTCTTGCCGGATCATGTGACCGCCTTGACAGCGAATCACATGACCCTAAAACCCCACCCGCCTCCTGAAACCCTTAAAGGGCCAGGAGGCGCTGGCGCCAAGGGGTTAACATGTTTTACATATATTTGTAAATGCATTCCAAAATGTAGATTTGTATTTTTAAAGACAGTATATTTGAAATGTATTTTTAAAAATATTTTTCATATATTTTTAGTAATAAAAACGCATTTCTACAAAAAATTTTATATATATATATATATATATATATATATATATATATAGGCCAAAATTGTAGCATTTCAAATATGTCAATATACCGGTATTTGGAAAGAATATTTTTAAAATATATTTCAAATATATTTTTCTTCCATGTGGGTGTGACTCTCACTAGGCCGGTGGTAGTGGCAAAGTAGGCATACCCCTCTACAGTAGGCAAGTACTGTCCTGGAACTAGTACTGGCCCTAAGAGTGAGAAAGAGGTCAGCCTCCATTGACGGAGGAGAGCCCAAAAGTTTAAAAAAAATGGAATTTAAATTAAAAGCTACTAATATTAAAACTTATCAAGGTTCCCCAGGGTGGTAAAAATTTACATTTCAGTGACCTATGAAATTTTATAAAACCTCTGCCAACAAGCACAGCGTCCTAATTTCCATGCTAGTACTGAGATAATGTGGGAGATTTACTAAAACTGGAGAGTGCAAAATCTGGTGCAGCTGTGCATTGTAGCCAATCTGCTTGTTCATTTAAGCTTTGGCAATAAAACCTGGAAGCCAATTGGTTTCTATGCTGAGCTGCACCAGATTTTGTACTCTCCAGTTTTAGTAAATCAACCCCAATCTATGGGCCATGCCACGTACTATAACCCCTATGTAGACCTTTGCCATTGGCTCATGCTAGGAGTCCCCTATGTAGACCTTTGCCATTGACTCATGTTAGGAGAACCCTATGTAGACCTTTGCCATTGACTCATGTTAGGAGAACCCTATGTAGACCTTTGCCATTGACTCATGTTAGGAGTCGAGTCAGTTAGCTTCATGTGACCATTTTAGGTCATCAATCCACTCAAGAATTGCTGCTTTAGCTCTTGGTAGAGGTCAGACTTCCTGACTTTTTTTAATTCATCCAGCGAAGAGACCGATGTTCACTGCTCATCACGTTTTCCAGTGTGTGCCAGATACTGGAGATCTGTAGTCACAGGTCTATCGTTTCAAAGCATAAATCTGGCCAGGAGTTCAGTTTTAACAAAACAGAACATGGCGTGGCTCCATGACATCTTCCAAACCAGCAAGTATCTGCAAACAACTTTAGTGAAGAAACCATCTTCTATGTGCTAGGGGAACCACCACACCCTAAGCCTTGATTCACCTCTACACATCGCCAAATGCCTCCCAGTGGTCAAGACAGGTACCTGCACTTACTGGTTGAATTCGGGAGGGAAGGGCTTGGCACTGGAGCCCACACTTGCAATATGGTTTGTTTAAAGGCTCCAAAGAAACATAAAAGATTAGAAAAAGGTATGTGTAAGATCCTTGTAGGGATGTACTAAATGCCTGAGAAGGTTCTCATGTATCCAGGTCATGGTATATCTTGTAATAGTCAAGTCATATTCAGTTAAAGGCATTACAACCGTGGCTTGGGCAGGCTACAAAAGGTCTACAACATTACAGAAGTCTAGTTGAATGTGACCATCTACTATTAGATATGAGGTATTTAAAAGAATGAATCCACCCCAAGTGTTTGGCTAACTCTAAATGGACAAGTTACCTCTGCTTCGGGACTTCATGGTCCCCATAAATCTGGCCATTAGTGGCCAATGGCTCAGTTAGATCATATAGTATATAACAATTAAAATAAATAGTAAATTAAACCAATGTATCCAATGTAAATGTTTCAATACCGAGGTCAGAGTTGCTGACGTTGAGGTTTTGGTAATAAATCCTGAAGCTGAAGCTACACCTCCAGACTCATTCTCAGCCTACAGAAAGGCCATTAGATGCCACTCCTAGACGACGCAAGCAACATAGCCTTTGGCAAACTATGTCACTTGGACGCAGTGAAAAAAAAAAAAAAAAAAAAAAAAAGTCACAGTGGTAACTAGACATAACGAAGCAAAAATAGTGAACAGCTTTTTGGGATTCCTCTCTGTATAATAGACACCAACAAAAATGTCACCTATTCCCTTTCAGGGAACAGCCGTATGTTGGACGCAAGGCCACCTGGACCCAACCGCAAAGCAATACAAATAGCCACTATGGGGGAATATTAACACCATATTTATATACATCCTGAATACCGTAAGCTTCACTAAAGAACATTTCCCTTTAAACCATTGACGTGCCGGAATCACAGTGCAAAACACCACCCTTTGAAGCATCTCAATCAATAGGAGGGCTAGGCCAAGAGGCAAGAACCCCCCCTCCCCCAGGCTGCGGAGCTGTAAAGGCTTTTAAATCAAAGGACGATGGCCATTTCACAGGCACACAGAATTTTAAACATGTTCAGTATCCATTTGCTTGATGCAACCTCAACTTTTTATGTTTTACCCGAAAAAATTGGGTATTATATTGGGTTTGTGTGCACCAAAATTAGTGTTTTTAGATTTGTTAATGTAATGACCAAAATAAATAAATCAATAAATTAATAATAGCAACTGACATTTTATTCTACAGGGCCTCCACCTTTTATAAAATGTATGTTTGTTTTGGGATTTAAGGAGCATTTCATAAAATAAATGTTAAAAAAATTCACGAAAAAAATGGCTCTGGCAGCATCCACCCATCCCCCCAAAAATTGAAAACAAGTGGAAAAAAAAAAAAAAAAAAAACACAACACACACAAACAAAACTCAAAATTGCACAGGTACCACCCCCACATATCAGAGTTGCCTACATATATTCTGGTCCTAGTAGAGAAAAACAAACAGAGGGCGCTCCGGTGAGCCCTCTGTTTTTTTTTTTTTCTCTACTAGTACTTTTGGACTCCCCGGTTCTTTGAGGGCAGCAAGGCGTGCATATTCATTGTGTGTTCCCTGTGATCCCTATGACAGTGTCCATCCCTAAGCGCAGGAGTATTTGGGTTTTCCACTTTCACATATATTGTCGTGTGTTGAAGGTCACATCAACATGGGCACACAGTATTTTTTTTTTAATTCTAGTTCATTTATTTTTAATTACATTTTTTTTTTTTATTTGTTTTATTGTTTTGATTTTGTTGGTGGTTGTCATTAACAAATCAAGAGAGGGACCAAGCTGTACAAGATATAACATATCTAAACTCACATACCTAAACAAAACATACCTTACATGCAGGGGCGGACTGACAACTCATGGGGCCCCCGGGCAAAAGGGGATCATGGGGCCCCTGTGTCCTTGCCCAAACTCAAAAAAGCCTATGAAAAAGGTACCAGGGGCATCTCATGGGGCCTCCTACTGACCCCGGGGCCCTCGGCAGTGCCCAAGTTTCCAAATGGTCAGTCCTCCCCTGCTTACATGTGGTGACTGCATTCGTTTTTTTTTTTTTCAGGCCTCCCTATTTCACATCCGGCCAGTAACACTTCCTATCATAAGGCAACGACGACCACTGAACTGCATCTTAAGAGGGTCAGTGTTCTCACCCTAGAACAGAGCTACAGGACAACTTCCTTTCCATCTCCATTACAAGGGGTGGTGTTCTGTAGTTCACATAAAGGTAGCTGGGAAAGATGAGATTGTACGAGATATCAGCTCCGTGTGCACAGAACCAGGGGCGGACTGACAACTCATGGGGCCCCTGGGCAATAGGGGATTATGGGGCCCCCGTGTCCTTGACCAAACTCAAAAAAGCCTATGAAAAAGCTACCAGGGGCATCTCATGGGGACCCCTACTGACCCCGGGCCCTCGGGCAGTGCCCAAGTTTCCCAAAGGTCAGTCTGCCCCTGCACAGAACTGATGAGGATACTGGGATTCTGGAAGGATCAACGTTTTCTGTACTTGCAGCACATATACCGAGCCTAAAAACTGAAAACGAATGAAGCCATCACATCTGGGGACCAGTAAGCTGCAATATATAGCATTACATTTGTGTTCTTGGATTTAAATATCCTTTATGGCAGCTTACCTCAACATAGAGGAACCCTCAACAATAACTTTCCGGTCTCAGAGAAACCCCTGCTAAAAATGACTAGATCTGCAACTCCTGATACATCAGTGTGATGGTCAGTGGGAAGAACGCTCCTTACACCTGTGGCCATTGGGGAGAATTATCCCCTTACAGAGAGCTAAAAGGATCAATGGTGTCAGTGGGAACCTGAGAGGCAGAAATTACTCAATGAACCCCTCTGGAGGAGCTTGCCATGGAACATTGGATAAAAACCCTGGAAAGCATCTTCATGTTTAATATATTGCAGAACACAGGAGGAATCTCTCCAACTCGAAGGCTGCATTCACACTTGAGCGATTTGTAGCTTCAAGCTCGAAGGTCAAAAAAAAAAATGCTCAAATTTAAAAAATCAATTGTTGTCTATGGTGCCTGTTCACACCTGATTGCACAAACAGGAACCATAGAGTACAATTGATTTTTTTTAAGTTTGAGCGTTTTTGTAGCTTTGAGCTTCAATGTACAAATCGCTGAAGTGTGAATGCAGCCTAAATGGCTTTGGGTTTCCAGCACTCTATGTTCCTGTTCTGCATGCTTGTTCCACGTCAGTAAGGCCTCATGCGCACAGGAGCCTGAGGCTGTACTATGTAAAATTTTGGTGTATTTCCCTACGTGGGAGCCACAGGATTTTACGCCAGTACTTGTGTATGTGTAGAGGGCTACAAACCATGTCTTATGGCGTATGCCGTGTGTGCATATTAATCCACGTACCAGGGCAGATCTTGAGTACAGCCAATGATTTCAATGGGCCGTTGTCTAACATCTGTGGCTCCCTGGTGGGGAATATGCCCACATTTTACAAAGTACGGCCCCAGAAGCCCCTGTGCAAAAGCCCCAACTTAGAGAAAACTGAACGAGACAACTAGCCATTGTGGATTGAAATAGCAGCCTTCATAGTCCCTAGAACAAGTTTTTCCTGTAACAATGATCAGATAGCGACGTATGCTGCATTACTAACAAATGGTTCTCCATGGCATACACTACAGGACCTGGCTAGCAAAGGGCCCGCTGTGGCGCAAGCTACAGGACCTGGCTAGCAAAGGGCCCGCTGTGGCGCAAGCTACAGGACCTGGCTAGCAAAGGGCCCGCTGTGGCGCAAGCTACAGGACCTGGCTAGCAAAGGGCCCGCTGTGGCGCAAGCTACAGGACCTGGCTAGCAAAGGGCCCGCTGTGGCGCAAGCTACAGGACCTGGCTAGCAAAGGGCCCGCTGTGGCGCAAGCTACAGGACCTGGCTAGCAAAGGGCCCGCTGTGGCGCAAGCTACAGGACCTGGCTAGCAAAGGGCCCGCTGTGGCGCAAGCTACAGGACCTGGCTAGCAAAGGGCCCGCTGTGGCGCAAGCTACAGGACCTGGCTAGCAAAGGGCCCGCTGTGGCGCAAGCTACAGGACCTGGCTAGCAAAGGGCCCGCTGTGGCGCAAGCTACAGGACGTGGCTAGCAAAGGGCCCGCTGTGGCGCAAGCTACAGGACGTGGCTAGCAAAGGGCCCGCTGTGGCGCAAGCTACAGGACGTAGCTAGCAAAGGGCCCGCTGTGGCGCAAGCTACAGGATGTGGCTAGCAAAGGGCTCTCCATGGCATAAGTTACAGTACGTGGCTAGCAAAGGGCTCTCCATGGCATAAGTTACAGTACATGGCTAGCAAAGGGCTCTCCATGGCATAAGTTACAGTACATGGCTAGCAAAGGGCTCTCCATGGCATACGTTACAGTACATGGCTAGCAAAGGGCTCTCCATGGCATAAGTTACAGTACATGGCTAGAAAAGGGCTGTCAGTTGAAAACTTCCCTCTTACATTGGTAGTCATCATAGTCGGGAGATCAAATTTCTCACGATTAAGGAACCCCTAGCATTCTCTGGAGGAACTTTAGGGTCCCACAAAACACAGGTTGAGAATAGTAGTCATTACAGTTGGGAGATCAATTTCTCACTGGCCAAGGAAACACCAGCAATTCTGGAGGAACTTTAGGGTTACACAGAACTCTGGTTGAGAATGGCCGATCTATGGCGCGGGCCAGTTAACATTTTTTACATGGATTGAGCTTCATGGACAACAAATAGTTTCCTATGGTGTAAGCTGTAAACCGATAAAGACTCAAAAGCAGATGCCTGCAACTTTTGTGGCCTACACCCCATAGTGTATTTGTTCCATCACCAATGATTAGCAATTTTAGAGGTTCGATTGATCGGTGTAAGCTGTACACAAATAAAGGCTCAAAAGCAGACAATTAATCGCTGTTACCTGCAACTTGTGGGGCTTACACCACATAGGGTATTTGTTCCACTACCCAATTGGTAACAATTTTAGAGTTTTGATTGATCTTTTAAGAATCCCCCTTGCACTGGAGGTCAACATAGAAGTGACCTCTTTAATTTGATGTTAAAATGTCAGTGAGAAATTGCCCCCTTACATTAGTGGTCATCATAGTTGGGAGATCAAATTTTCATTGATCAAGAAACCCCCAGCAATCTTTGAAGGAACTATAGGGTTCCTCAGATCCCTAGTTGAGAATGGCCAACCTGTGGTGTGACCTACATAGTGGTCATCATAGTTGGGAATATCAAATTCTCATTGATCAAGAAACCCCCAGCAATCTTTGGAGGAACTATAGGGTTCCTCAGACCCCTAGTTGAGAATGGCCAACTTGTGGTGTGACCTACATAGTGGTCATCATAGTTGGGAATATCAAATTCTTATTGATCAAGAAACCCCCAGCAATCTTTGGAGGAACTATAGGGTTCCTCAGATCCCTAGTTGAGAATGGCCAACTTGTGGTGTGACCTACATAGTGGTCATCATAGTTGGGAATATCAAATTCTCATTGATCAAGAAACCCCCAGCAATCTTTGGAGGAACTATAGGGTTCCTCAGATCCCTAGTTGAGAATGGCCAACTTGTGGTGTGACCTACATAGTGGTCATCATAGTTGGGAATATCAAATTCTCATTGATCAAGAAACCCCCAGCAATCTTTGAAGGAACTATAGGGTTCCTCAGATCCCTAGTTGAGAATGGCCAACCTGTGGTGTGACCTACATAGTGGTCATCATAGTTGGGAATATCAAATTCTCATTGATCAAGAAACCCCCAGCAATCTTTGGAGGAACTACAGGGTTCCTCAGATCCCTAGTTGAGAATGGCCAACCTGTGGTGTGACCTACATAGTGGTCATCATAGTTGGGAATATCAAATTCTCATTGATCAAGAAACCCCCAGCAATCTTTGGAGGAACTATAGGGTTCCTCAGACCCCTAGTTGAGAATGGCCAATCTGTGGTATGACCTACATAGTTAATAGTTTTCTATGGACTGAGCTAGATGGATTACAAGTTATTTCCTATGGCTGTACACAGTCAAAGACTCAAAAGCAGATGATTAATCACTGCTACCTGCAACTTGTGTAGCTTACATCACAGAAGGCATTTGTTCCATCACCATTCACCTAATAGTTAGCAATTTTAGAGGTTTGCTTGATCTACTAAACATCCCCCTTGCACTGGAGGTAAATGTAGAAGTGACCCCTTATATTAAACGTCAGCCAGAAATTGCCCCCTTACATTGGTAGTCATCATAGTTGGCAGATCAGATACTGATCAAGGAACCCCTAGCATTTTCTGGAGGAACTTTAGTGTTCCTCAGAACCCTAGTTGAGAATGATCGAATTATGGTGTGGGCTACATAGTAGCTTTCTATGGATTGAGCTACATGGATGACAGATAGTTTCTTATGGTGTAAACTGTACACAGATAAAGACTCAAAAGCAGTTGCTTCCTTGGCTTGCACCCCATAGGGTGTTCGTTCAGTTACCTATCAGCAATTTTAGAGAGTTTCGTTTGATCGGTGTAAGCTGTACACAAACAAAAGGCTCAAAAGAAGACAATTCAAATCTCTGTTACCTGCCACTTGTGGGGGCTTACACCAATATTTGTTCCATTGCCAATCACCCAAAATGTTACCAATTTTAGAGTTTTGATTGATCTATTAAGAATTCCCCTTGCACTGCAGGGTCAAAGTAGAAGTGACCCCTTACTAAAGGTCAGTGGGAAATTGCCCCCTTCCATTGGTAGTCATCATAGTTGGGAGATCAAATTCTCATTGATCAAAAAAAAAGCTGTATACAGATAAAGACTCCTACGACTTGCGTGGCTTACACCCCCAGAGGGCATTTGTTCCATCACCGATCTCCCATCGGTAGCAATTTTAGAGGCTCGATCGATCTCCTAAAAATTCCCCTCATGCTCCTTCCCTTTTAAATAGAAAGATCCATTGGACAATAAAGACATACAACCTTCTGATCCTGTCTATTACCATCCATCAGATCTCCTTGTATTGATGTGTGTAATAAATTGAGCCTTACCAGCCCCCAGACCTGCTGCGCTCGGCTCCTGGCTGTGATCACCTACACCTGTTCCTCAACCTTCCCCAACAACTCTTTAAAGATCTCTCAGTCTTGGCTCAGGGAGGGCTGTGATTGGTGGGATGCGGGCAGATCTCCTCCTCCCTTACCTGGCTCAACCAGTTTCTGGTGTCAGGTGGATGGAGGCATCTCAGCTATCTGACTATTATGCAGGAATGTCGCATTAAAAGTGAACTCGCACCGCTACAGAGTGACTCACGGAGTGATAGGGCGACTACGGGGAAAACAACAGATATGGGGCCAGACCTGATAATCATTGCATGTCCAAGGAAATCTATAGAAGTGTCTGTAGGCGGCCATTGCTGACCTCTAATGCTGAAAATGCTGGTTGCCTGGCTGTCATGATGATCAGTGTTTTTAAGGATGAGTTAATGTGCATTGTGTTAGGACCGCCCATTCATTGGAATTGGATCCCTAATGCAGGCCTTAGACGGGTCGAAAATCGGCTGATTTTTCGGCCGAAAAAAAAAAATCGGCTGATTTTCGCAACATTAGTAGGTTAATTGGTCGGCCTGCGCATGAGCCGTGACCTGCAAGAAGATCTGCGCATGAGCCGTGACCTGCAAGAAGAAGAAAAAGAAGAAAAGAAGTAATAGAAGAAGAAAAGGAAAAGGAGAAATAGAAGAAGAAAAAGAAGTAGAAGAAGAAGAAAAAGAAAAAGAAGAAGTAGAAGAAAAAGAAGAAGAAAAAGAAGTAGAAGGAGAAGTAGAAAAAGAAAAAATAAGAAAAGAAGAAGAAAAAGAAGAAGTAGAAGAAAAAGAAGAAGAAATAGAAGAAAAAGAAGAATTCAAGTCCGCTATTATATTTGACATGAAAAAGTATTGAGGTTGCAACAATGTATCTATTTGTATCCAAATAAAACCATCTGTATCACAAATGGATACAAATGGATACAATGTTGCAACCTCAATACTTTTTCATGTCAAATATAATAGCGGAGCTCCCTGCAGGGACAGAAGTAATTAAATGCCGGCCGTAGACGGGACGAAAATCGGCCGATTTTTTTTACCGTTGGTGGTAACATCGGCCTATTGAACGACCGATTTTTTGTTTTTTGTTTTTTTTTTAAATGGCCGGTTTAGACCCGTCTATGGCCTGCATAAGAGCTTCCATAGCTTCCATAGCTCAGATATCAGTCATGGGTGGACTTATTTTAGTGATGTCATCACTGGGTCTCTGTGCTTCTCTATGCAATGCAGGCAGATCATGGCTGGAGGGAGGGATCAACAGCCCCCTGCCTCATTACTCCTCTCAGGAGCCTGATGCAAGCAGTGGCTCTTGAGAGAAGTTATGCTGATATTAAAATGCCTTTATGAGTGGAGGAGTGGGCCTGAAGAAGAAAACAAATGCAGCCGCCACATCTATTGACTGGAAAGCTGCAATATATTACATTTTTAAGTAGAGAACAGGTGGCACAGTAGCTTAGTGGTTAGCACTTCTGCCTTGCAGTAAATGGGTTATGGGTTCGAGTCCCAACCATGGTGCCTCCTGCATGGAGTTTGCATGTTCTCCCTGTGCCTGCATGGGTTTTCTCCAGTTTCCTCCCACACTCCAAAAATATGCTGGTAGGTTAATTGGCTCCTGTCTAAATTGTCCTAGTTTCATCCCTGGCCATGCAGGATCTCCTCCATGGTGGGGGTTGGGGAAAGACCTGGCAACCTACCCTGCAAAATAATTGCTAAGAGAATTCATGGAAAAAGTCATTTGTGAGTGACGGTCCATGCAATCTCCAAGGGTCAGATACAACCAGGGGTGAACTGACCACTTGGGAATCACCTGAGGGTCCAGGGTAAGTAAGGGGCCCCTTGAAATGCCCCTGGCACCTTTTATAGGCTTTTTTGTGTGTGCTTTGAGTTTGGGCAAGGACACAGGGGCCCCATGATCCCCTATTGCCCGGGGGCCCCATGAGTTGTCAGTCCACCCCTGAATACAACTGAATGGATAGATAGAAGTAGAGAACAAGGAACACTTTTTTGGCCACTAGATGGTGCTAGGTATTATAGGAATTTCCTATGATACTTATCGCCATCTAGTGACCAAATGGGGTATTTTCCATTTTAGATCAATGAAAAACATTCGACCTGTGCACAAAATAGCCTAATAACCCTCCTTTTTTTTGTGCTCCATTTGCACAGATGGACATGAACCTTTACTGGGCAAAATGCAATGAATTTTTAATTTTTAATATAAAGCCTCCCCTAATTGTTCCTGGTTCAGCTGAAGATGGATCCATGACTAGGGTTCAGGGGCGGACTGACCATTTGGAAACTCGGGCACTGCCCGAGGCCCGGGGTCAGTAGGGGGCCCCATGGGATGCCCCTGGTACCTTTTTCATAGGCTTTTTAGAGTTTGGGCAAGGACACAGGGGCCCCATGATCCCCTAATGGATAGATAGAAGTAGAGAACAAGAAACATTTTTTGGCCACTAGATGGTGCTAGGTATTATAGGAATTTCCTATGATACTTATCACCATCTAGCGACCAAATGGGGTATTTTCCATTTTAGATCAATGGAAAACATTCGACCTGTGCACAAAATAGCCTAATAACTCTTTTTTTTTCTTTTTTGCTCCATTTGCGCAGATGAACATAAACCTTTACTGGGCAAAATGCAATGAATTTTTAATATAAAGCCTCCCCTAATTGTTCCTGGTTCAGCTGAAGATGGATCCATGACTAGGATTCAGGGGCTGACTGACCATTTGGAAACTCGGGCACTGCCCGGGGTCAGTAGGGGGCCCCATGAGATGCCCCTGGTACCTTTTTCATAGGCTTTTTTGAGTTTGGGCAAGGACACAGGGGCCCCATGATCCCCTATTGCCCGGGGGCCCCATGAGTTGTCAGTCCACCCCTGGATACTACTGAATGAATAGATAGAAGTAGAGAACAAGGAACACTTTTTGGCCACTAGATGGTGCTAGGTATTATAGGAATTTCCTATGATACTTATCGCCATCTAGTGACCAAATGGGGTATTTTCCATTTTAGATCAATGGAAAACATTCGTCCTGCACACAAAGTAGCCTAATAATACTCTCTTTTTTTTTTTGCTCCATTTGCGCAGATGGACATGAACCTTTACTGGGCAAAATGCTATGCTTTTTTTATTTTTAATATAAAGCCTCCCCTAAGTGTTCCTGGTTCAGCAGAAGATGGATCCATGACTAGGGTTCAGGGGCGCACTGACCATTTGGAAACTCGGGCCCGGGGTCCGTAGGGGGCCCCATGAGATGCCCCTGGTACCTTTTTCATAGGCTGTTTTGAGTTTGGGCAAGGTCACAGGGGCCCCATGATCCCCTATTGCCCGGGGGCCCCATGAGTTATCAGTCCTCCCCTGCTAGGGTTGTACAAGAGATGGCGCTCTACAGTACAGAACTCCTTTGCTAGGCCTTCATGGAGCAGAGATGGTCACCCCCCGGTCTGCCTCCTGTAATCTCTACAAAGAGCGAAGTGAAATAATAAAAAAAATAAAAATCGCTAACAGGACGCCGAGGCAATTAAGGACAGAAACTGCGTTCTGTCAACTTCGATTTTCCTCCGCTAGGCTTTTGTACCTTTATAAATATTTATGTGGCCCTGGCGCTGGTGTCCCGCGGCCCCTTTCCTAGGTATTAAATGGCCGACACCGTGAGCAACTTATTTATTTATGAATGCATTACCGGCTGCTGTGTGCGCCATTCTGATTTAATAGCTTCGTTATTAGGAGGTGCTGACGCAGGGTTACCGCCACTTCACATTCACATTATGTCCTATAGAAACGGAGAGGAAAACAGATTACATTTCTCTGTGACTTTTAAAGCTGAATTGATGCCACTTTGTATTTATTAGTGTGTTGCTGACTGCAGACCCAGAAACTCAGCACAGGGATGGTGGGAACCCCTCATAATGGGCACAGCAGGTGTACAGACCTGGGGACTCAGTACAGGGATGGTGGGAACCCCTCATAATGGGCACAGCGGGTGTACAGACCTGGAGACTCAGTACAGGGATGGTGGGAACCCCTCATACTGGGCACAGCGGGTGTACAGACCTGGGGACTCAGTACAGGGATGGTGGAAACCCTTCATAATGGGCACAGCAGGTGTACAGACCTGGAGATTCAGCACAGGGATGGTGGGAACCCCTCATAATGGACACAGCAGGTGTACAGACCCGGGAACTCAGCACAGGGATGGTGGGAACCCCTACTAATGGACACAGCAGGTGTACAGATGCAGGAACTCAGCACAGGGATGGTGGAAATCCTTCATAATAGACACAGCAGGTGTACAGACCCAGGAACTCAGCACAGGGATGGTGGGAACACCTCATAATGGGCATAGTGGGTGTACAGACCCGGGAGCTCAGCACAAGGATGGTGGGAACCCCTCATAATGGGCACACCAGTTGTACAGACCCAGGAACTCAGCACAGGGATGGTGGCAACCCCTACTAATGGACACAGCAGGTGTACAGACCCGGGGACTCAGCACAGGGATAGAAGGAACCCCTCATAATGGACACAGCAGGTGTACAGACTTGGGGACTCAGCACAGGGATGGTGGGAACCCCTCATAATGGACACAGCAGGTGTACAGACTTGGGGACTCAGCACAGGGATGGTGGGAACCCCTCATAACGAGCACAGCAGGTGTACAGACCTGGGAACTCAGCACAGGGATGGTGGGAACCACTCATAATGGACACAGCAGGTGTACAGACTTGGGGACTCAGCACAGGGATGATGGGAACCCCTCATAATGGGCACAGCAGGTGTACAGACCTAGGGACAGGGATGGTGGGAACCCCTCATAATGGACACAGCAGGTGTACAGACTTGGGGACTCATCACAGGGATGGCCCAAGAAATGGAAGATAATGTCAAATCAATCAGACACTAAAAGATCCGTTTCAGGAGGACTGACAAATTAATTCTTGAATCAACGCCATTATCAAATAAATGTTTTATTTACAACTGTACTAAGTAATTACAAAATAACATCCATCAGCATTCTACACGCGTGTGTCATTCATCAACATTCTACACGCGTGTGTCACCTCAGTCCAACATGAGAAATCATTGCTTTCATTGTTATCTATACATATCTCTATCAATATCACAAATCTCAGGATTGTTTCCAGTATACCCGGCACTGTGGTGTTCATTCCTGAACTGTCTCCTCTGATATTGTGCCCTCCACACTGCGGTGTTCACACATCCATATGTATCCATAGATCCCACACTGCGGTGTTCACACATCCATATGTATCCATAGATCCCACACTGCGGTGTTCACACATCCATATGTATCCATAGATCCCACACTGCGGTGTTCACACATCCCTATGTATCCATAGATCCCACACTGCGGTGTTCACACATCCCTATGTATCCATAGATCCCACACTGCGGTGTTCACACATCCATATGTATCCATAGATCCCACACTGCGGTGTTCACACATCCATATGTATCCATAGATCCCACACTGCGGTGTTCACACATCCATATGTATCCATAGATCCCACACTGCGGTGTTCACACATCCATATGTATCCATAGATCCCACACTGCGGTGTTCACACATCCCTATGTATCCATAGATACCACACTGCGGTGTTCACACATCCATATGTATCCATAGATCCCACACTGCGGTGTTCACACATCCCTATGTATCCATAGATCCCACACTGCGGTGTTCACACATCCCTATGTATCCATAGATCCCACACTGCGGTGTTCACACATCCCTATGTATCCATAGATCCCACACTGCGGTGTTCACACATCCCTATGTATCCATAGATCCCACACTTCATAGACACACTGCTAATTGTGCAGAAGGACATCCCGGGAGGATTAGTGTCCGGTCTGTGTGTATGGAGGGAAATCTCTGGATGTATAAACGTTAGACGCTAATCCTCATGGAATGTGCTTCTGCTATAATAACAGCTGGTCCATGAAGTGTGGAATATATTGTATTAGGGTCTGAAGACTGGGGGGTGTATTTATAACAGCAATTGTACATCCACCAAATCTGCATGAACATTCGTTATGTGCGGACAGGGCAAGATCGAATGTTTCCAGATTATATCCTCCACCAGATCTGCATGTACATTCATTCAGTGAGGATAGGGAAAGAGCGAATGTTTCCAGGTTATATTTTCCATCAGATCTGCATGAACATTCATCCTGTGCAGACAGGGAAAGATCGAATGTTTCCAGGTTATATTCTCCACCAGATCTGCATGTACATTCCTTCTGTGCGGACAGAGAAAGATCGAATGTTCCCAGGTTATAATCTCCACCAAATCTGCATGTACATTCGTTCTGTGAGGATAAAGCAAGATTGAATGCTTCCAGATTATATCCTCCACCAGATCTGCATGTACATTCATTCTGTGAGGACAGGGAAAGATCGAATGTTTCCAGGTTATATTCTCCACCAGATCTGCATGTACATTCCTTCTGTGCGGACAGGGAAAGATCGAATGTTCCCAGGTTATAATCTCCACCAAATCTGCATGTACATTCGTTCTGTGAGGATAAAGCAAGATTGAATGCTTCCAGATTATATCCTCCACCAGATCTGCATGTACATTCATTCTGTGAGGACAGGGAAAGATCGAATGTTTCCAGATTATATTCTCCGCCAGATCTGCATGAACATTCGTCTGTGTGGATAGGGCAAGATCGAATGTTTCCAGGTTATATCCTCCACCAGATCTGCATGTACTTTCGTTCTGTGCGGACAGGGCAAGATCGAATGTTTCCAGATTATATTCTCCACCATCCTGTGTCATAGGGCAAGATCGAATGTTTCCAGGTTATATCCTCCACCAAATCTGCATGTACATTCATTCTGTTTGGATAGGGCAAGATCAAATGTTTCCAGGTTATATTCTCCACCATCCTGTGTGATAGGGAAATATCGAATGTTTCCAGGTTATAATCTCCACCAAATCTGCATGTACATTTGTTCTGTGTGGATAGGGCAAGATCGAATATTTCCAGGTTATATTTTCCACCATCCTGTGCAGATAGCGCAAGATCAAATGTTTCCAAGTTATATTCTCCACCAAATCTGCATGTACATTCGATCTGTGTGGATAGGGCAAGATCGAATGTTTCCAGGTTATATTTTCCATCAGATCTGCATGAATAATCATCCTGTTTGGATAGGGCAAGATCGAATGTTTCCAGGTTATAATCTCCACCAAATCTGCATGAACATTCATTTTGTGCAGATAGGGCAAAATTGAATGTTTCCAGGTTATATTCTCCACCATTCTGTGAGGACAGGGAAAGATCGAATGTTTCCAGGTTATATTCTCCACCATTCTGTGAGGACAGGGAAAGATCGAATGTTTCCAGGTTATATTCTCCACCATTCTGTGAGGACAGGGAAAGATCGAATGTTTCCAGGTTATATTCTCCACCATTCTGTGAGGACAGGGAAAGATCGAATGTTTCCAGGTTATATTCTCCACCATTCTGTGAGGACAGGGAAAGATCGAATGTTTCCAGGTTATATTCTCCACCCAATCTGCATGTACATTGGTTTTGTGCAGAGAGGGCAAGATTGAATGTTTCCTGGTTATATCTGCCACCAAATCAGCATGTACATTTGTTCTGTGAGGACAGGGAAAGATCGAATGTTTCCAGGTTACATTCTCCACCCAATCTGCATGAACATTCCTTCTGTGTGAATAGGGCAAGGCTCTTCAGATCGAATGTATGAATAAGGAAATACCATCTTATGGCCACTAGATAGCGCCGTGTATCATAGGAAAAAAATCTGCTCAACAGCTCCATCTTGTGGCCACAATGTGGTATTTTCCAATTCTCACATTCAATCTACAAAGGATATAGCCTGAGAACAGTTTTGCCCTATTTGCATAGAATGCAGTTTCGATGGACAAATAGCTGTGTAATTTCTTTTTTTTTATTGATCAATAAAAGGTTGTGGGTGGTGCCCAGTACAGGGGGACACATGAATGATATTCCTAGTACAGGGGACACATGAATGATATTCCTAGTACAGGGGACACATGAATGATATTCCTAGTACAGGGGACACATGAATGATATTCACAGTACAGGGGGACACATGAATGATATTCACAGTACAGGGGACACATGAATGATATTCATAGTACAGGGGACACATGAATGATATTCACAGTACAGGGGGACACATGAATGATATTCACAGTACAGGGGGACACATGAATGATATTCAGAGTACAGGGGACACATGAATGATATTCCTAGTACAGGGGACACATGAATGATATTCACAGTACAGGGGGACACATGAATGATATTCATAGTATGGGGGGACACATGAATGATATTCAGAGTACGGGGGGACACATGAATGATATTCATAGTACAGGGGGACACATGAATGATATTCAGAGTACGGGGGGACACATGAATGATATTCATAGTACAGGGGACACATGAATGATATTCATAGTACAGGGGACACATGAATGATATTCATAGTACAGGGGACACATGAATGATATTCATAATACAGGGGGACACATGAATGATATTCCTAGTACAGGGG
This sequence comes from Staurois parvus, assembly GCF_062004578.1. Lineage (NCBI taxonomy): Eukaryota > Metazoa > Chordata > Amphibia > Anura > Ranidae > Staurois > Staurois parvus. The sequence goes on along the minus strand of NW_028318591.1, from coordinate 967,044 downwards.
GACACATGAATGATATTCACAGTACAGGGGACACATGAATGATATTCACAGTACAGGGGACACATGAATGATATTCATAATACAGGGGGACACATGAATGATATTACTAGTACAGGGGGACACATGAATGATATTCACAGTACAGGGGGACACATGAATGATATTCCTAGTACAGGGGACACATGAATGATATTCATAGTACAGGGGGACACATGAATGATATTCCTAGTACAGGGGACACATGAATGATATTCACAGTACAGGGGGACACATGAATGATATTCACAGTACAGGGGGACACATGAATGATATTCACAGTACAGGGGGACACATGAATGATATTCACAGTACAGGGGGACACATGAATGATATTCACAGTACAGGGGACACATGAATGATATTCATAGTACAGGGGACACATGAATGATATTCCTAGTACAGGGGACACATGAATGATATTCATAGTACAGGGGACACATGAATGATATTCATAGTACAGGGGGACACACTTGTATATAATAAAGCATTTAAATATTTATTTATTTAAAGAGTATATAAACCCAACATTTCCTGTCCCTAATATGTGTCTGCTGTACCATGTATGAAAATATAGACCATGGTGGCCAACTGGTTCCTGACAGTCTATGGGCTCATCTTTGCTGGCCTAGCCAGGACCATACACCGTCTCAGAGATCATAGAACGATTTCTTGCTGGGTCTGGCCAGTCTGGTCGAAGGTTTTTTTTCATCCGAGTCTATTAAGTAATGATATCATTTAGAAATACAACCCCTCACCGGGTCCTTAGTTTTACAGGAGCTCTTGAATGGCCTCATGGAGGATAGGGGGCCCTTATAGGGCCCCCTAGGTATGAGGAAATCTGGTTGTATCTGAACATTACAGAGGAAGGTCATTGCAATTTGCTTTAATAATGATCCAGAGAATGCAAACCATTGTGAGTGGACAACTAGTGGGAGTAAAAAAAATGACCTGGTGCCTATGGCCAGTAGGAGGAGGAATATTGTCCCATCATTTGTGCCAGTGGAAGAAAAAGTGCCCCGTCATTGGTGTGAGTGGAAGGGTAATACCCCATCATTGTTGTCAGTAAGAGGAGGACTAGTGCCCCATCAGTGTCAGTGGAAGGAATGGTGTCCCATCATTGGCATCAGTGGAAGGAATAGTGCCCCATCATTGGTATCAGTGGGAGGAATAGTGCCCCATCATTGGTATCAGTGGGAGGAATAGTGTCCCATCATTGGTGTCAGTGGAAGGAATAGTGCCCCATCATTGGTGTCAGTAAGAGGAGGAATGGTGTCCCATTATTGGTGTCAGTGGAAGGAATAGTGCCCATCATTGGTGTCAGTGGAAGGAATAGTACCCCATCATTGGTGTCAGTAGGAGGAGGAATAGTGTCCCATCATTGGTGCCAGTGGAAGGAATAGTGTCCCATTGTTGGAATGAGTGGGAGGAATAGTGCCCTATTGTTGGTATTATTGGAAGGAACGGTGCCTCATTGTTGGTGTCAGTGGAAGGGATTGTACCCTACTGCTGGTATCAGTGGGAGGAATGGTGCCTCATTGTTCATTTTATTGGTCAAAATAGTGCCCTATCATTGGTGTCAGTGCGAGGGATAGTGCCTCATTGTTGGTGTCAGTGGGAGGAATAGTTCCCTAATCTTGGTGTCAGTGGAAGGAATAGTACCCCATCATTGGTGTCAATGGGAGTAATAGTTCCCCATCATTGGTGTATGTAGAAGGAGGAATAGTGTCCCATCATTGATGTCAGTGGAAGGAATAGTGTCCCATTGTTGATGTGAGTGGGAGGAAATGTGCCCTATTGTTGGTGTCAGTGGAAGGAATAGTGCCCCATTGTTGATGTCAGTGGGAGGGATTTTACCCCACTGCTGGTGTCAGTGGGTGGAATGGTGCCTCATTGTTCTTTTTATTGGGCAAAATAGTTCCCCATCATTGGTGTCAGTGGGAGGGATAGTGCCTCATTGTTGGTGTCAGTGGGAGGAATAGTGCCCTATTCTTGGTGTCAGTGAAAGGAATAGTGCCCCATCATTGGTGAAAGTAGGAGGAGGAATAGTGCCCCATCATTGGTGTCAGAGGGAGGGAGAGTGACTCTTTGTTGGCGTCAGTGGGAGGAATAGTGCCCTATTGTTGGTGTCAGTGGACGGAATAGTACCCCGCTGTTTGTGTAAATAGCGCCCCGTCATTAGGAGAAATAATGCTCTATTGTTGGTGTCAGTGGAAGGAATGGTGCCTCATCATTGTTGTCAGTGGAAGGAATAGTACCCCACTGTTGGTGTCAGTAGGAGGCATGGTGCCCCCATGATTGGTGTCAGTGGCAGGAATAGTGCTCCATTGTTGGTGTCAGTGGAAGGAATGGTGCCTCATCATTGGTGTCAGTGGAAGGAATGGTGCCTCATCATTGGTGTCAGCGGAAGGAATGGTGCCTCATCGTTGGTGTCAATGAAAAGAATAATACTCCTTGCATCAGTGGAAGGTACAAAGCCCCAAGGGCTGGATAAAGGCCAGTAAAGGTCCACACGTGGCCTGTGAGCCACAGTTTGGAGATCACTGGTGTAAACTATCTCTTGATAAGAAGTCTGAAGTTTCCTCAGCTCTCTCTGGATGTCAACTGAAAGGTTCCTGAAAAAAAGAATTGGATTTTGGGTAGTACATTTATCTTGACAGAGTAGATCCTACCATACCAGGAAAGGGTTGTACCAGGGGCGGACTGACCATTTGGAAACTGGGGAACTGCCCGAGGGCCCGGGGTCAGTAGGGGGCCCCATGAGATTCCCCGGTACCTTTTTCATAGGCTTTTTTGAGTTTGGGCAAGGACACAGGGGCCCCATGATCCCCTATTGCCCGGAGGCCCCATGAGTTGTCAGTCCACCCCTGGGTCGTACCAGAACATCTTTCCCAACCCTCTAAAATTGTTTTACACAGAGGTGGGTAGTAAAGTGTTCAGAGAAGAGGATCAGATGCAGGGGCGGACTGACAACTCATGGGGCCCCCGGGCAATAGGGGATCATAGGGTCCCTGTGTCCTTGCCCAAACTCAAAAAAGCCTATGAAAAAGATACCAGGGGCATCTCATGGGGCCCCCTACTGACCCCCGGCCCTCAGGCAGTGCCCGAGTTTCCAAATGGTCAGTCCGCCCCTGGTGGATGTATCCCTAGATATGTCAACGTCTTTTATAACACAAACTCCAAGATCGGAAATGCAGAGTTGTATTCAGGGGCGGACTGACCATTTGGAAACTCGGGCAATGTCCGAGGGCCCGGGGTCAGTAGGGGGCCCCATGAGATGCCCCTGGTACCTTTTTCATAGGCTTTTTTGAGTTTGGGCAAGGACACAGGGGCCCCATGATCCCCTATTGCCCGGGGGCCCCATGAGTTGTCAGTCCGCCCCTGGCTGTATTCATTGCATCACGTTCAGCACTCTAGGATTTTGAAGGACTTTCTTGGTTTCCAGAGGCCATGGTGTATACAGGATAGATAAGGGAGGCCACGGGAGTGGTGAGGGGGTTTCTGTAGAACCGGCTTGGTGGGTTCACTCAGGAATGTGCCTCTGGGTGGAATGAGGACTTTCTGCATTGTAGATTCCAGAGACAAAGAAATAGTTTTCATCTCATGAAAGCAGAAGCTCTACACCTGAGATACCGAGATTCCACCGGTAACCCGAGAACCTCCAGAGAGTCATTTCTATCTAATAAAGCCATGGCCAAAAATATTGGCACCCTGTATTTCTGTCAGTAAAATGTACCACTTCACCAAGAGCATTGTTGCAATTACAAATGTTTCGGCATTTTCATGTTTATTTTTTAAATTGCATCGGTATGACACAAAAAAGTGGAGAAACAAAAAGCTAAATCTGACACATTCCATGCAAAACCCTCAAAATGGACCAGACAAAATGATTGGCACCTTCTCAAAACTGTAAGAAATAATTGCATTCCAAGTTTGTGATGCTCCTGTGATTTGGAAGTAAACTCACCTGTATCAATTAACAGATCTTAATGTTCCTGTGTCCATTGTGCGCAACATTGTCAAGATGTTTACAGCCCATGGTACTGTAGCTAATCTCCCTGGACGTGGACGAAAGAGAAAAATTGATCGAAGATTGCAATGTAGGACTGTTGGAATGGTGGATAAAGAACCTCGATCAACTTCCAAATTGAAGCTGACCTTCAGGCACAGGGTACAACTGTGTCAGCTCGCACCATACGTCGCCATCTGAATGATAAGGGACTCTATGGTAGGAGACCCAGGAGGACCCCACTGCTGAAACATAAAAAAGCCAAAACTTACCTGAGGAAGCCAAAATCCTTTTGGGAGAATGTGCTGTGGACAAAGGAAACAGAATGACAGCTTTCTGGTAAAGCCCATCATTCTACTGTGTTCAGAAAAACCAATGAGGCCTTTAACCACTTCCAGTCCGGACACTTTCACCCCCTTCCAGTCCGGACACTTTCCCCCCCTTCCAGTCCGGACACTTTCCCCCCTTCCAGTCCGGACACTTTCACCCCCTTCCTGTCCGGACACTTTCCCCCCCTTCCAGTCCAGACACTTTCCCCCCCTTCCAGTCCGGACACTTTCCCCCCCTTCCAGTCCGGACACTTTCACCCCCTTCCAGTCCAGACACTTTCCCCCCCTTCCAGTCCGGACACTTTCCCCCCCTTCCAGTCCGGACACTTTCACCCCCTTCCAGTCCGGACACTTTCCCCCCCTTCCAGTCCGGACACTTCCCCCCCTTCCAGTCTGGACACTTTCCCCCCTTCCAGTCCGGACACTTTCCCCCCTTCCAGTCCGGACACTTTCACCCCCCTTCCAGTCCGGACACTTTCCCCCCTTCCAGTCCGGACACTTTCCCCCCCTTCCAGTCCGGACACTTTCACCCCCTTTTAGTCCGGACACTTTCACCTCCTTCCAGTCCGGACACTTTCACCTCCTTCCAGTCCGGACACTTTCACCCCCTTCCAGTCCGGACACTTTCCCCCCCTTCCAGTCCGGACACTTTCACCTCCTTCCAGTCCGAACACTTTCACCTCCTTCCAGTCCGGACACTTCCCCCCCTTCCTGTCCGGATGCTTTCCCCCCCTTCCAGTCCAGACACTTTCACCCCCCTTCCAGTCCGGACACTTTCCCCCCTTCCAGTCTGGACACTTCCCCCCCTTCCTGTCCGGATGCTTTCCCCCCCTTCCAGTCCAGACACTTTCACCCCCCTTCCAGTCCGGACACTTTCCCCCCTTCCAGTCCAGACACTTTCACCCCCCTTCCAGTCCGGACACTTTCCCCCCTTCCAGTCTGGACACTTTCCCCCCCTTCCAGTCCGGACACTTTCACCTCCTTCCAGTCCGGACACTTTCACCCCCTTCCAGTCCAGACACTTTCCCCCCTTCCAGTCCGGACACTTTCACCTCCTTCCAGTCTGAACACTTTCACCTCCTTCCAGTCCGGACACTTCCCCCCCCCTTCCTGTCCGGACACTTTCCCCCCCTTCCAGTCCGGACACTTTCACCTCCTTCCAGTCCGGACACTTCCACCCCCTACCAGTCCGGACACTTTCCCCCCCTTCCAGTCTGGACACTTCCCCCCCTTCCAGTCTGGACACTTTCCCCCCTTCCAGTCCGGACACTTTCACCCCCTTCCAGTCCGGACACTTTCACCCCCCTTCCAGTCCGGACACTTTCCCCCCTTCCAGTCCGGACACTTTCCCCCTTCCAGTCCGGACACTTTCCCCCCCTTCCAGTCCGGACACTTTCACCCCCTTTTAGTCCGGACACTTTCACCTCCTTCCAGTCCGGACACTTTCACCTCCTTCCAGTCCGGACACTTTCACCCCCCTTCCAGTCCGGACACTTTCCCCCCTTCCAGTCCGGACACTTTCCCCCTTCCAGTCCGGACACTTTCCCCCCCTTCCAGTCCGGACACTTTCACCCCCTTCCAGTCCAGACACTTTCCCCCCCTTCCAGTCCGGACACTTTCACCTCCTTCCAGTCTGAACACTTTCACCTCCTTCCAGTCCGGACACTTCCCCCCCCTTCCTGTCCGGACACTTTCCCCCCCTTCCAGTCTGGACACTTTCACCTCCTTCCAGTCCGGACACTTCCACCCCCTACCAGTCCGGACACTTTCCCCCCCTTCCAGTCCGGACACTTTCACCCCCCTTCCAGTCCGGACACTTTCCCCCCTTCCAGTCCGGACACTTTCCCCCCCTTCCAGTCCGGACACTTTCACCTCCTTCCAGTCCAGACACTTTCACCCCCTTCCAGTCCGGACACTTTCACCTCCTTCCAGTCCGGACACTTTCACCCCCTTCCAGTCCGGACACTTTCCCCCCCTTCCAGTCCGGACACTTTCACCTCCTTCCAGTCCGAACACTTTCACCTCCTTCCAGTCCGGACACTTCCCCCCCTTCCTGTCCGGACGCTTTCCCCCCCTTCCAGTCCAGACACTTTCACCCCCCTTCCAGTCCGGACACTTTCCCCCCTTCCAGTCCGGACACTTTCCCCCCCCTTCCAGTCCGGACACTTTCACCCCCTTTTAGTCCGGACACTTTCACCTCCTTCCAGTCCGGACACTTTCACCCCCTTCCAGTCCGGACACTTTCACCTCCTTCCAGTCCGGACACTTTCACCCCCTTCCAGTCCGGACACTTTCCCCCCCTTCCAGTCCGGACACTTTCACCCCCTTCCAGTCCAGACACTTTCCCCCCCTTCCAGTCCGGACACTTTCACCTCCTTCCAGTCCGAACACTTTCACCTCCTTCCAGTCCGAACACTTTCACCTCCTTCCAGTCCGAACACTTTCACCTCCTTCCAGTCCAGACACTTTCCCCCCCTTCCAGTCCGGACACTTTCACCTCCTTCCAGTCCAGACACTTTCCCCCCCTTCCAGTCCAGACACTTTCCCCCCCTTCCAGTCCGGACACTTTCACCCCCTTCCAGTCCAGACACTTTCCCCCCCTTCCAGTCCGGACACTTTCACCTCCTTCCAGTCCGAACACTTTCACCTCCTTCCAGTCCGAACACTTTCACCTCCTTCCAGTCCGAACACTTTCACCTCCTTCCAGTCCAGACACTTTCCCCCCCTTCCTGCCCAGGACAATTTTCAGCATTCAGCGCTATCACACTTTAAATAAAAATTGCGCGGTCATGCAACACTGTACCCATGTGAATTTTTTAGCATTTTTTTGAGACAGATACATCTTTATTTTGGTGGTATTTATTCACCACTGGGATTTTAATTTTTTTTGCTATATAAATGGAAATGTCCAAAAATTTTGGAAAAAAAGTGTTCTTATAAAATTTTGCAAATAAATAGTATTTCATCATAAATCTTGGCCAAAATTTATTCCGTTATCTTTTTAGTAAAAACAAAATAACCCAAATTAGTTTATAAACAAAAATTATAATTTTTAAAAAATATTTTTACATTTTTCTTTATATTATTAATGTTTCTTTTTTTTTTTTTTTTTTTTTTACATACTGTCACCCTAGCAGTACAGTGGCACCATGGTGACACTGTACTACTTGTGGGGGGTGATGAAGGTTTTTTTTTTTACACTGATTGCTTTTACACCCATAAAGGCTGTAAAAGCAATCATTTCTCCTCTCTAGCTGCATTCTTGCAGCCATTAAGAAATACTGTGTGAGCTGTGATTGGTCACAGCTTGTCACATGGTACAAGGCTGTTGTGAATAGCCTTGTACCATGTGACCTCTGTGATCATTCACAGATTTCACACGTAGTAAGCAATGATGTCACAAGTGACATCTTGCTTACTACTCTGCATGTGATCACTGATTGGCCAATCAGCGATCACATGGTCAGGACCTCGCACAGAGGTCCTGTCCGGCGATCGGTGTTCCACTGTGTCTGGAGGACACAGCGGGCACCGGATCACGGTGCTGCGCACTCCCAGGGACCGCGCACAGGCAGGTGCCGTGGAGGCCATTTATAAACGGCCACCCGACCCTGCACTGCCACCGTCCGGCCGTTGTATATAAACGGGAGGTGGTTAAAGAAAAGAATCCAGTCCCCACAGTCACACATGGTGGGGGGGGGGTCACTGTTGTTTTGGGGTTGCTTTGCTGTTTTAGGCACTGGATGTCTTGACTGTGTGCATAGCATTATGAAATCTGAAGACTACCAAAGAATTCTGGGGTGCAATGTAGGGCCCAGTGACAGAAAGTTGGGTCTCCATCAGAAGTCATGGGTCTTTCAGCAGGACAATGATCCAAAGAACACATCAAAAAGCACCCAGAAATGGTTTCAGACAAAGCGCTGGAGAGGACTGAACTGGCCAACAATGAGTCCAGACCTCAATCCCATAGAGCTCCTGTGGAGAGATCTCATAAACGCAGTTGGGAAAAGGATCCCTTCCAATCTGAGAGACCTGGAACAGTTGGTGAAAGAAGAGCGCTCCAAAATTCCAGTAGAGAGGTGGAAGAAACTCATTGATGGTTACAGGAAGCCATTGATTTCACTTATTTGTTCCAAGGGGTGTGCTACCAAATATTACACTGAGGGTGCCAATAATTTTGTCCAGTCCATTATTGGTGTTTTGAGTGGAATGTGTCAGATTTGGCTTTTTGTTTCTCCACTTTTTCTGTGTCATACCAATACAAACAAAAGAAATAAACACGAGAATGTCGAAACACTTGCAATTGCAACAATTTTCTGGGTGAAGTGGAACATTTACTGACAAAAATGCAGAAGGGGGGGGGGCAATATTATTGGCTAATCCAGAGAGATAGAAAAGGAAACATTTTACAAAGATTTATGAGGATAGTTTGTATCAAGTTTGTGCAGCATACTCCTGTAGGCATAGTTTATAGTTGTAGCTGGGGGACAGCACAGTGGCTGAATGGCTAGCACTTCTGGTGCCATGGTTGGGATGTGAACCAGCGACCCCAGTGGCAGCACTGGGGTCGCTGGTTCAAATCTCAACCATGGCACCACCTGCCTGGAGTTTGCATGTTCTCCCTGTGCCTGCGTGGGTTTCCTCCCACACTCCAAAGACATGCTGGTAGGCTAATTGGCTCCTGTCTAAATTGTCCCTAGTGTGTGTATGTATGAATGTGAGTTAGGGACCTTAGATTGTACGCCCCTTGAGGGTTAGGGACCTTAGATTGTACGCCCCTTGAGGGTTAGGGACCTTAGATTGTACGCCCCTTGAGGGTTAGGGACCTTAGATTGTACGCCCCTTGAGGGTTAGGGACCTTAGATTGTACACCCCTTGAGGGTTAGGGACCTTAGATTGTACGCCCCTTGAGGGTTAGGGACCTTAGATTGTACGCCCCTTGAGGGTTAGGGACCTTAGATTGTACGCCCCTTGAGGGTTAGGGACCTTAGATTGTACGCCCCTTGAGGGTTAGGGACCTTAGATTGTACGCCCCTTGAGGGTTAGGGACCTTAGATTGTACGCCCCTTGAGGGTTAGGGACTGATGTGAATGTACAATATGTATGTAAAGCGCTCCGTACATTGACAGCGCTATATAAGTACCTGAAATAAATAAATAAAAAGATCTAATTAGGATTTTATAATTGTAGATGGGGAACAGAAAGGTCTTGTTTAGACCTACGGTTGGGGGGGTGGCAAAAATGTGCAGTTAAGCCACATTTTTGCAGCCCACCAACCGCCACCCGTAAGCTGCAATAGGCAGTGGAGGGAGATGTTTCCATGATACGGCTGCAATGCTTCACGACTCCGGCTAAGCTGACCTGACAGGTTGCACCTGGCAAACAGCAAGCCTACACATTCAGGTCAATAACTGTCCCAACCCTTGTGCAATGTGTGCGATTGCGGCATGACTGTCATCAAAAATGGGGTGAAAACAGGAGGTGGGGAGGCATTGCATCACTTTACTATCGCCTATCAGTAGCTTCTTGTGTGCGATCCAGAAGCGGATCGGGCTTCAGAGGCAAGGAAAATCTAGATGCACTCCTAAATCTACCCTTAGGCTATGTTCACACATGAGCGAATCGGAATTGTGGCCAGACAGACCTTTAGGTGCCATCCATCCTGAATAGCACCCCGAACGTGAGAGAATTGCGACAAAATGGGCGTCCATTGCCCAGCACAAGGATCCTGAACTGCGCCGCACTCCCCCACAGTTAATACATGCTGTAGACCACCCTTCATCTCTTCTTTACCCCCTTGCTTCTGTGTGCCCGGGGCAGCTGCCCCTCCTGCCCACCCTTTGTCCCAGCCCTACACTGAACTTCTTTGGCAGCCCATCCAAGTGAGCCATCAGGTGACCATTGTACTAACTATGCAATGTATAACGTGAATGGGCCTTAAAGCAGAAACAATCCCAACAGAAAACATTTATTAGATTGCAGATTTATAGATGTGATGGCTGCATTCATTTTATTTTATTTTCACCTGGTGATCTGGCCAATAGGTGAGTTACGTTTTCAACTGATCTGGTCAGTTAGGCCCCTTTTTTTTCATCAGTTCAGTCTCATTTTTTCCAAGCAAAAACAGATCAGTTCACATCCGTTTTTCATCAGTTTACATCAGTTTTTTCATCAGTTTACATCTGTTTTTCATCAGTTTACATCCATTTTTTCATCAGTTTACATCTGTTTTTCATCAGTTTACATCTGTTTTTCTTTCATCAGTTTACATCCGTTTATTTTTTCATCAGATTACATCCGTTTTTCTCATTAGTTTACATCCGTCTTTCATCAATTTTACATCCATTTTTTCATCAGATTTAATCTGTTTTTCATCAGTTTTCATCCGTTTTTCATCAGTTTACATTCGTTTTTCATCAGTTTACATTCGTTTTTCAACAGTTCACATCTGCTTTTCATCAGGTTACATCTGTTTTTCATCAGTTTCCATCCGTTTTTTTCATCAGTTCACATCCATTTTTCATCAGCTTACATCTGTTTTTCATCAGTTCACATCCATTTTTTTTCATCAGTTTACATCCGTTTTTCCTCAGTTTTCATCCGTTTTTTTTCATCAGTTTACATCCGTTTATTTTTTCATCAGATTACATCCGTTTTTTCTCATTAGCTTACATCCGTCTTTCATCAGTTTTACATCCATTTTTTTCATGAGATTTCATCTGTTTTTCATCAGTTTACATCTGTTTTTCATTAGTTTACATCCATTTTACAACAGTTCACATCCGTTTTTTTCATCAGTTCACATCCATTTTTCATCAGCTTACATCCGTTTTTCATCAGTTCACATCCATTTTTTTTCATCAGTTTTCATCCGTTTTTTTCATCAGATTACATCTGTTTTTTCATCAGTTTACATCCGTTATTTTTTCATCAGCTTACATCCATTTTTCATCAGTTTACATCCATTTTTTATTCATCAGTTCACATCCGTTTTTCATCAGTTTACATCCATTTTTCGTCAGTTTTCATCAGTTTTCTTTCATCAGTTTACATCCATTTATTTTTTCATCAGATTATATACGTTTTTTCTCATTAGTTTACATCTGTCTTTCATCAGTTTTACATCCGTTTTTTCATCAGTTCATATCCGTTTTTCATCAGTTTACATCCGTTTTCATCAGTTTACATCTATTTTTCATCAGTTCACATCCGTTTTTCATCAGTGTACATCCCTTTTTCATCAGTTTACATCCATTTTTCAACAGTTCACATCCATTTTTCATCAGTTTATGTCTGTTTTTCATCAGTTTACATCCATTTTTTTTCATCAGTTTACATCCGTTTTTCGTCAGTTTTCCTCTGGTTTTTTCATCAGTTTACATCTGGTTTTTCATCAGTTTACATCCATTTTTCAACAGTTCACATCCGTTTTTCATCAGTTTACATCTGTTTTTCATCAGTTCACATCCGTTTTTTTCATCAGTTCACATCCATTTTTCATCATTGTATAACTGTTTTTCATCAGCTTACATCTGTTTTTTTCATCAGTTCACATTCGTTTTTCATCAGTTTACATCCTTTTTTTTATCAGTTTACATTAGTTTTTCATCAGTTCACATTCGTTTTTCATCAGTTTACATCCGTTTTTTTCATCAGTTCACATCCATTTTTCATCATTGTATAACTGTTTTTCATCAGCTTACATCCGTTTTTTTCATCAGTTCACATTCGTTTTTCATCAGTTTACATCCTTTTTTTTTTATCAGTTTACATCAGTTTTTCATCAGTTCACATTCGTTTTTCATCAGTTTACATCCGTTTTTTTCATCAGTTCACATCCATTTTTCATCATTGTATAACTGTTTTTCATCAGCTTACATCCGTTTTTTTCATCTGTTCACATTCGTTTTTCATCAGTTTACATCCTTTTTTTATCAGTTTACATCCATTTTACAAAAGTTCACATCCGTTTTTTTCATCAGTTCACATCCATTTTTCATCAGCTTACATCCGTTTTTCATCAGTTTACATCCATTTTACAACAGTTCACATCCGTTTTTTTCATCAGTTCACATCCATTTTTCATCAGCTTACATCCGTTTTTCATCAGTTTACATCCATTTTTTTTCATCAGTTTTCATCCATTTTTTTCATCAGTTTACATCTGTCTTTTCATCAGTTTACATCCGTTATTTTTTCATCAGCTTACATCCATTTTTCATCAGTTTACATCCATTTTTTATTCATCAGTTCACATCCGTTTTTCATCAGTTTACATCCATTTTTCGTCAGTTTTCATCAGTTTTCTTTCATCAGTTTACATCCATTTATTTTTTCATCAGTTTATATATGTTTTTTCTCATTAGTTTACATCTGTCTTTCATCAGTTTTACATCCGTTTTTTGATCAGTTCACATCCGTTTTTCATCAGTTTACATCCGTTTTCATCAGTTTACATCCATTTTTCATCAGTTCACATCCGTTTTTCATCAGTGTACATCCCTTTTTCATCAGTTTACATCCATTTTTCAACAGTTCACATCCATTTTTCATCAGTTTATGTCTGTTTTTCATCAGTTTACATCCATTTTTTTTTCATCAGTTTACATCCGTTTTTCGTCAGTTTTCCTCTGGTTTTTTCATCAGTTTACATCTGGTTTTTCATCAGTTTACATCCATTTTTCAACAGTTCACATCCGTTTTTCATCAGTTTACATCTGTTTTTCATCAGTTCACATCCGTTTTTTTCATCAGTTCACATCCATTTTTCATCATTGTATAACTGTTTTTCATCAGCTTACATCTGTTTTTTTCATCAGTTCACATTCGTTTTTCATCAGTTTACATCCTTTTTTTTATCAGTTTACGTTAGTTTTTCATCAGTTCACATTCGTTTTTCATCAGTTTACATCCGTTTTTTTCATCAGTTCACATCCATTTTTTATCATTGTATAACTGTTTTTCATCAGCTTACATCCGTTTTTTTCATCAGTTCACATTTGTTTTTCATCAGTTTACATCCTTTTTTTTTTATCAGTTTACATCAGTTTTTCATCAGTTCACATTCGTTTTTTATCAGTTTACATCCATTTTTTTATCAGTTTACATACCTTTTTTCATCAGTTCACATTCGTTTTTCATCAGTTTACATCAGTTTTTCATCAGTTCACATTCGTTTTTTATCAGTTTACATCCGATTTTTTATCAGTTTACATACGTTTTTTCATCAGTTCACATTCGTTTTTCATCAGTTTACATCCTTTTTTTTATCATTTTACATCCATTTTTCCATCAGTTTTACATTTTTTTTCATCCGTTCACATCCGCTAGTCCATAGAAATACATGGGTGTCCCTTTATCATCTGTAAATGGACAGATGAAACATACGGAACACCAGTGCGAAAGAGGCCTAGGTCTGTTATTTTTTGACAGAACAAGCTGTCCCCCAGATGTAGCAGTTAGAGGGACAGTCAAACCATTTACCACAATTTCCCACTGACAGAGGTGCTTACAATGATAGGCTTTTATTTATTCATTTAAAACCTTTATCCCAAAGGGAAAAAAAAACTGTTGCTGTATCTGATTATGAAGTGTTAGCTGGAGGTTCGCTTCAATTTCGTAGTGTATCTAAATCTGCTAGTGCATCTAACATTCCCCTCCCTTCAGACTGACAGTGCTGCTGTGCCCCCTGTGCACCTCCATCCAGAGTGGGGTTCTAATACAGGAGGTGTGTTACTGGCCAGATCACCAGGTGAAAACAGAGAGGAAAAAAGCCTAAAAAAAAGAAAACGAATGCAGCCACCACATCTAATCATTTTGGGTTTTGGGTTTTAAGCATGATTAAGTTACATCTATATTGCAGATGTTTAGTAGATACTTGCAAGCAGGGGCGGACTGACAACTCATGGGGCCCCCGGGCAATAGGGGGTCCTTGGGGCCCCTGTGTCCTTGCCCAAACTCAAAAAAGCCTATGAAAAAGGTACCAGGGGCATCTCATGGGGCCCCCTACTGACCCCGGGCCCTCGTGCAGTGCCCGAGTTTCCAAATGGTCAGTCCGCCCCTGCTTGCAAACTATAGTATATTTCTGTTACAAAAACTTTTATTGAATTTTCAAAATATATACAGGTTCAACCAGTATCCCAATGGCACACTCAGTGTCAACATTGTACATAGAGCAAGCCGACAGAAATCAATGCAGAGTGTAAACCGATCTACAGTTTCAGAAAAGAGGAAAGTGTAACTGCTACCAACTGAACTCATAATCCGGATAAATCCAGGGGTGGGTAGGGGATGGAAAGGGGCGGTAAGATGTTGGTGCAATCCCAGTACTTATTGTTTTTTTTATGAAGTCCACTGCCATAGCGGGATACTAATCTAAAGTAGGGGGTTGAACTACCAATCCAAGGGATGATATGGTTATAGTCACAAGCACGGGCGAACTGACAACTCATGGGGCCCCCGGGCAACAGAGGATCATGGGGCCCCTGTGTCCTTGCCCACACTCAAACCACACCCAAAAAAGCCTATGAAAGGTATCAGGGGCATCTCATGGGGCCCCCTACCGACCCCGGGCCTTCGGGCAGTGCCCGAGTTCCCAAATGGTCAGTCCGCCTCTGGTCACAAGGAATGAGGAGATTTGTTGGAGATAGGGAGGGAGAGGGGGCAGCTATAGTATATTTCTAATAACAGACACAGGTTTCCATGGTCTACTCCCCCATTACCTCTGGTTCTCACCTGTGTGGTCGTGCGGGCCATGGTTTGCACAGGCACAAGAGCCCATTGGACTCCCGTGCCCCGGGACACGCAAGGAAGAAGTCTCTGCACTACATCAGAAATCGCAGCCCACACAGGAACCGAGGTTCCCAGTATGGTTGCAATTTCCACTGCAGGCAACATCCCATTAGAATTAGTGGCACCTTCCTGGAGCTCCAGCATTCCTCTGTGTGGGTGGTGCGGCTGCAGGTATTTGTGCGGGTCCCCCATTCCTCTATGTGGGTGGTGCGGCTGCAAGTATTTGTATGGGTCCTGTATTCCTATGTGTGGGTGGTGCAGCTGCAAGTATTTGTATGGGTCCTGTATTCCTATGTGTGGGTGGTGCAGCTGCAGGTATTTGTACGGGTCCCCCATTCCTCTGTGTGGGTGGTGCGGCTGCAGGTATTTGTACGGGTCCCCCATTCCTCTGTGTGGGTTGTGCGGCTGCAGCTATTTGTACGGGTCCCCCATTCCTCTGTGTGGGTGGTGCGGCTGCAGGTATTTGTATGGGTCCCCCATTCCTCTGTGTGGGTGGTGCGGCTGCAGGTATTTGTACGGGTCCCCCATTCCTCTGTGTGGGTGGTGCGGCTGCAGGTATTTGTACGGGTCCCCCATTCCTCTGTGTGGGTTGTGCGGCTGCAGCTATTTGTACGGGTCCCCCATTCCTCTATGTGGGTGGTGCGGCTGCAGGTATTTGTATGGGTCCCCCATTCCTCTGTGTGGGTGGTGCGGCTGCAGGTATTTGTGCGGGTCCCCCATTCCTCTGTGTGGGTTGTGCGGCTGCAGGTATTTGTGCAGGTCACGTATTCCTATGTGTGGGTGGTGCGGCTGCAGGTATTTGTGGGGGTCCCCCATTCCTCTGTGTGGGTGGTGCAGCTGCAGGTATTTGTGGGGGTCCCGCATTCCTCTGTGTGGGTGGTGCGGCTTCAGGTATTTGTGCAGGTCCTGCATTCCTCTGTGTGGGTGGTGTTACTGCAGGTATTTGTGCGGGGCCCCCATTCCTCTGTGTGGGTGGTGCGGCTGCAGGTATTTGTGCGGGGCCCCCATTCCTCTGTGTGGGTGGTGTGGCTGCAAGTATTTGTGCAGGTCCCCCATTCCTCTGTGTGGGTGGTGCGGCTGCAGGTATTTGTGCGGGTCCCGTATTCCTATGTGTGGGTGGTGCAGCTGCAGGTATTTGTGCGGGCCCCGCAGTGGCACCACCCACACAGATGTGAACCAGGGGCAGGGGCGGACTGACCATTCGGGTACTTGGGCACTGCCCAAGGGCCTGGGGTCAGTGGGGGGTCCCATGAGATGTCCCTGGTACCTTTCATAGGCTTTTTTGGGTGTGGTTTGAGTGTGGGCGAGGACACAAGGGCCCCATAATCCCCTATTGCCCGGGGGCCCCATGAGTTATCAGTCCGCCCCTGACCAGGGGTAATTGTCTATTTTTGTAATCCCTGTTCAATAAAATGCCTAATTTCCTGCGCTTTAGATTCATGGTTAGTCCACAAAAAGTTGAACTTTGTTCAGTGGTGTCTCTATGGGGTGCAGACCACACCTGGGTGACACCCACCAGATTGGTGGAACCAGGGTTGCCAATAAATATGGCAGTGGGAAGACTATGGGATGACAAAGCTGACTGGGCTCAGACATGCTTGGCCAGGCGGGCGCATGCGCAATGAGTCAGTGACGTCATGGCGCCACCTGGCACCACGTTTGAATAAATGGCAGCAAAGGAGCATGGCAGTGGACATGCCTTCCGAGTCCTGACCCAGAGATCAGATCCCAACCCGCTACATCCCACTGCCATGCCACTGTGAGCATGGACTAGACCACTGACCCCTGTCCTGCACCATCCATCTATCCATCCATCCATGGCTGCTGGAGACTCCCACCACAGCCACATGGAGCCCCAGAGACCGGACCCCCCCTTCACCATGCACTGTGAGCACAGATATGGCCACAATCTCTGGCTATCTCTTGTATCATTCAATGCATAAGGAAAGCTGGCGCTCCAGTGCATTGGCCATAATTAAATGCTCTTTGGGGGGTGGGAGGGTGTGACACCATGTTTTACCGCACCAGATGACACCAACCCTAGTGACACCACCGCCTTTGTATGAAAACATTCCATGTGTTAGCCAAACTCCTAATGAACATAATGTTTGTCTTTCTGACTGTATTTAGAAAATACTGATCAATTTTTCAATTTATTGATTAGTTGTAACTGATTTTCTGGGGGGGAGATATGAACAGGCCAGGCAGCTGACAGCAGACAGACGTATGAGCAAGGGAGTCCATGCTGACTCCATAGTAGTCCTGCCAATGATGAGGACAGAGCACACAAAGGTCAGACCTAGCAAGAGGCAAAACAGAGAATCCTGCATTCCTCTCCTCTTCTCTCTCCCTTTCTTGACTTTACTTACTCTTTCTTTTTCAGTTTATTTCCTTCTTCCCTTTTCTGTTGGTTACTTTCACTTCCTCTCTCTTTTTCCATTCCTTTCTTTCCCTTACTTTGCTATCTTCTACTTCTTTTTATTCTTTTGCATTTTTCCTTTCCTTTTTTTCCTTGTTTCTTCCCGTTCCCTCTCATTCTTTTTTTTTTCATCTACTCTTATATTGTTGCCTTGTCCTCTCTCATTTTCTCTGTCCTATTGCTTTCCCTCCTTTCTTTTACCTTTTTCCTTTTCCTTTGTTTTGTTTTCTTCCCTTCTCTTCCTCTGACAATTCTTTTTTTTTGTGCCTTTCCTTTCCTATCCATCCCTTCTTTTCTTCTCTTATTTTCTCTGCCCATTTCCCATTTCTTTCCTATAGTTACATAGGAACCTGGTGATGTAGTGTGGCCTTCTGCAACAAGAAGTTACATAGTTAGTCTGGCTGAAAAAAGACAAGTGTCCATCCAGTTTAACCATAGAAAAAAAGTTATAATCCTATACCCACGGTTGATCCAGAGGAAGGCTAAAAACCAGCAAAGTATGATCCAATTTGCTTCTGCAGGGGAAAAAATTCCTTCCTGACCCCCTGAGACTCAATTGGATATTCCCTGGATCAACTTTACCTATAAATGTTAGTATCCAGTTCAGGGGTGGACTGAAAACTCATGGGGCCCCTGCAGGGGCGGACTGAAAACTCATGGGGCCCCCAGGCAATAGGGGATCATGGGACCCCTGTGTCCTTGCCCAAACTCCAAAAAGCTTATGAAAAAGCTACCAGGGGCATCTCATAGGGCCCCCTACTGACCCCGGGCCCTCGGCAGTGCCCGAGTTTCCAAATGGTCAGTCCACCCCTGATCCAGTTATATTCTGTGTATCTAAGAAACAATTGAGTACTGACATGATACTTTTTTATTTGCACTAACATACAATTTTGAGGACAAGCTTTCGGGGTATGTTCCCTTCTTCCAGGTCCAGGCAGTACTACAGGTCCTTGAAGAAGGGGACATACCCCGAAAGCTTGTCCTCAAAATTGTATGTTAGTGCAAATAAAAAAAGTATCACATCAGTACTCAATTGTTTCTGTCGCAAATGCACTAATACGGCTACAATCACCTCAAGCAAAATGTATCTAAGAAAGAATCCAGGAGTTTTTTTAAAGCAATCCACTGAGCTGGCCAGAACCAAGAGTGCCCCCTTGTCCTCTGTGATGACCTCAGGGTGAATAACTACACCGAGTTCACTATATGAACCACTGATGTATTATACATGGAGATCATATCCCCCCTTATGTATGATACATGGAGATCATATCCCCCCTTATGTATTATACATGGTGATCATATCCCCCTTATGTATTATACATGGAGATCATATCCCCCTTATGTATTATACATGGAGATCATATCCCCCTTATGTATTATACATGGAGATCATATCCCCCCTTATGTATGATACATGGAGATCATATCCCCCTTATGTATGATACATGGAGATCATATCCCCCCTTATGTATTATACATGGAGATCATATCCCCCCTTATGTATGATACATGGAGATCATATCCCCCCTTATGTATTATACATGGCGATCATATCCCCCCCTTATGTATTATACATGGAGATCATATCCCCCCTTATGTATTATACATGGAGATCATATCCCTCCTTATGTATTATACATGGAGATCATATCCCCCCTTATGTATTATACATGGAGATCATATCCCCCCTTATGTATTATACATGGAGATCACATCCCCCCTTATGTATTATACATGGAGATCATATCCCCCTTATGTATTATACATGGAGATCATATCCCCCCTTATGTATTATACATGGAGATCATATCCCCCCTTATGTATTATACATGGAGATCATATCCCCCCTTATGTATTATACATGGAGATCATATCCCCCCTTATGTATTATACATGGAGATCATATTCCCCCTTATGTATTATATATGGTGATCATATCCCCTCTTACGTATTATACATGGTGATCATATCCCCCATTACGTATTATACATGGAGATCATATCCCCCCTTACGTATTCTACATGGTGATCATATCCCCCCTTATGTATTATACATGGTGATCATATCCCCCCTTATGTATTATACATGGAGATCATATCCCCCCTTATGTATTATACATGGAGATCATATCCCCCTTATGTATTATACATGGAGATCATATCCCCCTTATGTATTATACATGGTGATCTTATCCCCCCTTATGTATTTTACATGGTGATCATATCCCCCCTTATGTATTATACATGGAGATCATATCCCCCTTATGTATTATACATGGAGATCATATCCCCCTTATGTATTATACATGGAGATCATATCCCCCCTTATGTATTATACATGGAGATCATATCCCCCCTTATGTATTATACATGGAGATCATATCCCCCCTTATGTATTATACATGGTGATCATATCCCCCCTTATGTATTATACATGGTGATCATATCCCCCCTTATGTATTATACATGGAGATCATATCCCCCCTTATGTATTATACATGGAGATCATATCCCCCCTTATGTATTATACATGGAGATCATATCTCCCTTATGTATTATATATGGTGATCATATCCCCTCTTACGTATTATACATGGTGATCATATCCCCTCTTACGTATTATACATGGTGATCATATCCCCCCTTATGTATTATACATGGAGATCATATCCCCCCTTATGTATTATACATGGAGATCATATCCCCCCTTATGTATTATACATGGAGATCATATCTCCCCTTATGTATTATACATGGAGATCATATCCCCCTTATGTATTATTCATGGAGATCATATCCCCCTTATGTATTATACATGGTGATCATATCCCCTCTTATGTATTATACATGGAGATCATATCCCCCCTTATTTATTATACATGGAGATCATATCCCCCCTTATGTATTATACATGGAGATCATATCCCCCTTATGTATTATACATGGTGATCATATCCCCCCTTATGTATTATACATGGAGATCATATCCCCCTTATGTATTATACATGGTGATCATATCCCCCTTATGTATTATACATGGTGATCATATCCCCCCTTATGTATTATACATGGTGATCATATCCCCCCTTATGTATTATACATGGTGATCATATCCCCCTTATGTATTATACATGGTGATCATATCCCCCCTTATGTATTATACATGGTGATCATATCCCCCCTTAATCTCCTCTTCTCAAGAGAGAATAAATTCAGTTCCTCTAATCTTTCCTCATAGCTGATCTCCTCCATGTCTCGTATCAGTATGGTTTCCCTTCTCTGTACTTTCTCCAGTTCCCCAATGCTCTTTTTGTGAATTGGTGCCCAAAACTGAACTGCATATTCCAGATGAGGTCTTACTAATGATTTGTACCGGGGAAATGATATCTCTCTCTGGAGTCTATACCTCTTTTAGTACATGAGAGGATTTTGCTCGCTTTAGAACCCGCAGCTTGGCATTGCATGCCATTGTTAAGCTTGTGATC
Organism: Staurois parvus; assembly: GCF_062004578.1. Lineage (NCBI taxonomy): Eukaryota > Metazoa > Chordata > Amphibia > Anura > Ranidae > Staurois > Staurois parvus. The sequence goes on along the minus strand of NW_028318591.1, from coordinate 945,976 downwards.
TACCAGAACCCCCAGATCCTTCCCCACCATTGATTCCCCCAGTTGTACCCCCCCCCCCTAGTATGTATGATATGTATGATAGATGCATATTCGGAGCCCCCAAGTGCAGAACCTTACATTTATCAACAATAAACCTCATTTGCCACATAGTTGCCCAATTACACAGAGCATTGAGGTCGGCTTGTAAATTGGAGACATCCTGTAAGGACGTTATTCCCCGGCACAGCTTGGTGTCATCTGCAGAGACTGAAATGGGATCTATAATCCCAGACCCGATATTGTTTATAAATATATTAAAAAGTAAGGGACCCAACACTGAACCTTGAGGTACACCACTGACACCCCGAGACCATTCAGAGTATGAATCATTAACCACTACTCTCTGAATACCATCTTTTATCCAGTTTTCTATCCATTTACATATGGATTTTTCCAAGCCTGTAGACTTTACCTTACACATTAGCCGTGTGTGGGGGAATGTGCCAATCGCATTTGCAAAATCCAAGTATACCACGTGCACCGCCACCCCTCTGTCCAAGTATACCACGTGCACCGCCACCCCTCTGTCCAAGTATACCACGTCCACCGCCACCCCTCTGTCCAAGTATACCACGTCCACCGCCACCCCTCTGTCCAAGTATACCGCGTCCACCGCCACCCCTCTGTCCAAGTATACCACGTCCACCACCACCCCTCTGTCCAAGTATACCACATCCACCGCCACCCCTCTGTCCAAATATACCACGTCCCCCGCCACCCCTCTGTCCAAGTATACCACGTCCACCTCCACCCCTCTGTCCAAGTATTCCATGTCCACTGCCACCCCTCTATCCAAGTATACCACATCCACCGCCACCCCTCTGTCCAAATATACCACGTCCACTGCCACCCCTCTGTCCAAGTATTCCACGTCCACCTCCACCCCTCTGTCCAACTATTCCATGTCCACAGCCACCCCTCTCTCTAATGTTTTGCTCACCTTCTCATTGCTGTCTTATACTTTTTCATTTTATGCCCTTTTTATTTTGTTTTTTTTCTTTACATTTTTTTTCATTCCCTTCTTTTTTCTCTTTCCTTTCTTTTCCATCCCTTTGCTTTGCTGTCTTATACTTTTTCCAATTCTTGCCTTTTTAATTACCTTTTCTTTTTTATTAGCATTTTCTTTAATTTCCTTCCTTTTTCCTTTTCTTTTATATTTTCTTTTTTTTTCCTTTCCTTTTTCTTTCCCTTTCCTCTTTCTTTCCCTTTCATTTCTTCGGTTTCCATAAATTAATTTTTTTCCCTTTTCTTTTTTTCCTATTGCTACCCCTTTTCTTCCATTTCTTCCACTTTCCTTTCCTTTCCTTTCCTTTCCTTTCCCTTTTCTCTTTTCCTTTTATTTCCTTTGCTTTTCCTTTTCTTCCCCTTTCTTCTTTCTTTCCCTTTCATTTCTTCAGTTTCCAAGTTTATTTTTTCCTTTTCTTTCTCTTTCCTTTCCTTTTTTGTTTCCTTCCCCTTTCTTCTTTCTTTCCCTTTCATTTCTTCACTTACCATACTTATCTTTTTCCCTTTTTTTTTCCTTTTTTTTTTATCTTTTCTTTCCCTTTTTCTTCCATTTGTGCCTCTTTTGATCCCCTTTCCTTTCTTTTTCTTTCCACCCCTTTCCTTTGCAATATTATACTTTTCCATTTTATGCCCTTTTTATTTCCTTTTCTTTTTTTCTTAGCATTTTCTTTAATTTCCTTCCTTTTTCCTTTTTCTTTCCTTTCCCTTTCTTTTCCCTTTTATTTTATATTTTCTTTTATTTTTCCTTTTTCTTTCCTTCCCCTTTCCTCTTTCTTTCCCTTTCATTTCTTTGGTTTCCATGTTTATTTTTTTTTCATTTTCTTTTCTATTCTTTCCCCTTTTCTTCCATTTTTACCCCTTCCTTTTCCTTTCCTTTCCTTTCCTTTTCTTTCCTATACTTTTCCATTCCTTGCCTTTTTTATTTCTTTTCTTTTTTTCCTTTGCATTTTCTTTAATTTCCTTCCTTTTTCCTTTTCCTTTCCCTTTTCCTTTCCCTTTTCCTTTTCCTTTTCCTTTCCTTTTCCTTTTCCTTATCTTTCTTTTCCTTTCCTTTTCATTTCTTCAGTTTCCATACTAATTTTTTCCCTTTTGTTTTTATTTTATTTTCCTTCCCTTTTTCTTCCATTTGTACCCCTTTTGATCCCCTTTCTTTCTGCCCCTTTCCTTTACTGTCGTATACTTTTCCATTTCATGCCCTTTTTATCTCCTTTTCTTTTTTTTCTTTACATTTTCTTTCATTTCCTTCTTTTTTCTCTTTCTTTCCTTTCATTCCATTTTTACTTTACTTTCTTTTGTTTTTTTCCTTTTTCTTTCCTTTTTTTTCATTTCTCTGTTTTCTATTCTCCTTTAATTGAACCTTCTCTTTATTTTCTTCTCAGTTCCTTCCCCTTTCCTTTTCTTCCTTTACCCCGTCCCCTTCCCTTCTATGTCCCTTTAATTTTCCTTTGCTTTCCTTCCTCACTTTTTCTTTTCTCAGTTTCCTTTCTTTCTTATTTTGGTGTCCGTTTATGACACAGAGAATAGCTGTGATTCAACAGATCTCAGCTATTCTCTGGTCATTCACAGTTTATGACACTCAGGAGATCTGTGTTGTCCCTCCAGATTCTCCAGCCCAGAGCTGAAGAATCAGAGGGACCGAAAACTAAGCAGAGATAATTTACCTCTGTTTAGTAAACTGATCTTTTACTGTAATCTCGCGAGATTATAGTAAAATGAGCCGTTTTCCAGAGTTTGTAGACCGTTCTCCAGCGTTTGGAGACCGTTCTCCCTTCGTTCGGAGAACTGCTTCATAAACTGCATTCACAGGAGAACTGTGTTCTCCGAGAATGCCGGAGAACTGAGCAGCGATCTATTACCGCTGGTTCATAAATGGACACCTTTGTTTCCTTCTATCATTTACTTCCCTTCTTCTCTGTTTTTCTTTCTCTATTCCTTTCCTTTTTCTTTCTTCTTTTCTCCCCTCTCTTTCTAATCTCTAATGCTTTATCCATTTTCTCTCCCTCTCCTTCTTGTAGCACATTTCTCTAATAGTTAATGAATACTAGGCAGAATCTCCTATAATATGAGTCATAAATTAATTTCTTGTTGGCACAGACCTATTGTGTTCTCCGTATTACATGTTCCAAGCTGCAGTTTTTATGAGCAGATTCCTTGGAGTTCTGTACCTTCCCAATAGCTTGTAAAAGGTAAATTCTGCCCCATATTCACTTCTTCCCTCCTCCTGCCACGTGATTCAGATGGTGTAGCAAACATTTCAATTATTCAAATGTAGTAAATTTAGGTCAAATGCCTTTTTTTTTTCTTTACAGTTCCTTGTTCTTTTGAAAATCCTTTTTTTATACATTTTTTGCACAGAAGCCAAAGTACGTATAATCTGCATCACAGAAAGGTTACATAGCAAATGGCAGTACATGGGTTACATAACCAATAATCAACTAGACAAGCAGCAAAATGGTAAAAACCGAGATAAGCATGAACAAAGTAAAATCACGTGAATGGTACTGTGTGGCCCCAACCGGCTGGTATGTCAATGGTCCAAACACAGGTACCAACAACACAGGCCACACGGGTAACCGGTCATCCAGAGATCTCAGAAATGTGAAATGGAGAACCTATCGAGGATCTCAGGCAACCAACTGGGAAAAGTAATTCAACAAGGGATTCCCCTTCAATTGGGAAATCAACAAAAAACTATAGTTACCCAGGGGAGACACGAAAAAAAAGGACAGTTCCTTGTTTTGCTTTCCAGGACCTTATTTCCCCTTGAAATCTCTGATACTTAACACAATGATCCTGAATTATGAAATGTTTACCTGGAAAAATATTTTGATGTGACCTTTTCACTTTTTATTGATTATTATTTGCTTTCATGGTATATTTTACATACAGATTTAACCATTAGCCGCCCGGCCAATGGCCGTTTGGCGGCTTCAAAAGTGTTCCTGCATTCCGGGTGCACGCCATTTGGCGTGCTCCCGCACATGCGCAGTTTGCGCTAATGCAGAGCGGTGCAGCAGCGCGATCTGTCACCGGCCGTGCACCTCGGACACGGCCGATGACAGATCCGAGTACCGGCTCCCATTGCTGGTACCATGTGACCTGCTGTGACCAATCACAGCAGGTCACATGACAGTTGTATACAATGGATGGCTTCATTCATGCCATCCATTGTATACTAGTGCCTAGCTGTGAATGGTCACAGCAGGTCACATGCACATGTCATGTGATTAGCTGTGACCAAATCACAGCTAAGCACAAAAAAAAAAAAAAAAAAAAAGCTGAATGAATCGATGTCATTCAGGTAAATGCTTGCTTATAGCAAAGTAATTCTTTGCTATAAGCAAATTGTGTAAAAAAAAAAAAAAAAAAAATCACTTCCCCAAAGTAGTACAATGTTACTATGGTAACATTGTACTACTTTGGTCATAGTAAAATATGAAAAAAGAATCTTAGAAAAATAAAAAAAAATGTAATAAAAAATTAAAAATAATAAAAAAATAAAAAAATATATATATATTTTTTTTCATACTGTCACCAGTCAGTGTCCCTGTTTACCGCCATGCCAGTTATATGATGACGCTGTACTGCACTGGTGACAATATGTAAAAAAAAAAATAGTGAAAATAATTATTTTAATTTTTTCATTTTCCGAAAAATTATGACAAAAAAATACAACTTCAAAAAACTCGCCATTCCTCTTATGAAGTACGTTGGACTGTCTACTCTGCAAAAAAGGTGTCATTTGGGGGATATCTGTACTGTTCTGACATTTGGGGGATATCTGTACTGTCCTGACATTTGGGGGATATCTGTACTGTTCTGACATTTGGGGGATATCTGTACTGTCCTGACATTTGGGGGGATATCTGTACTGTCCTGACATTTGGGGGATATCTGTACTGTCCTGACATTTGGGGGATATCTGTACTGTTCTGACATTTGGGGGATATCTGTACTGTCCTGACATTTGGGGGATATTTGTACTGTTCTGACCTTTGGGGGATATCTGTACAGTCCTTACATTTGGGGGATATCTGTACTGTCCTGACATTTGGGGGGTATCTGTACTGTCCTGACATTTGGGGGATATCTGTACTGTCCTGACATTTGGGGGGTATCTGTACTGTGCTGACATTTGGGGGATATTTGTACTGTCCTGACATTTTGGGGATATCTGTACTGTCCTGACATTTGGGGGATATCTGTACTGTTCTGACATTCTTGGACCTCAAGAAATTAGATTGGCTGTCAGTACTTCAGGATTGATCAATATTCAGATCTATACCATAGTTTGTGAACTCTATAACTTTCCTACAAACTAAATAATACATCCTAATTTGGGTTATTTTCACCAAAGACATGTAGCAGAAAACATCTCGGCCTAAATTTATGAAGAACAATTATTTATTTGTAAACTTTTATAACAGAAACAAAGAAAAATGTGGGTTTTTTTCAAAATTTTTGGTCTTTTTTTGTTAATTTAGCAAAAAATAAAACCCCAGCGGTGATTAAATACCACCAAAAGAAAGCTCTAGTTGTGTGAAGAAAATGATAAAGTTTTAGTTTGGGTACAATGTTGTATGACCGCGCAATTGTCATTCAAAGTGTGAGAGTGCTAAAACCTGAAAAATGGCCTGGGCAGGAAGGGGGAAAATTGCACGGTATTGAAATGGTTAAAGAGGCACCCCCCCATGGTTATTTCCATGTCAGAATGGGCATCAACATCTTCTGTGAATGACTGGTGGGGAACATTATGACATCATACGGTATGGTAAGCCATCTTTATGGGGATGGAATACTAAAAGCACAATAACTGCATCAGAAAATGCATGCAGCCACCACATCTATGGAAGTTTAAGCAGCAATATATTACTTTTTGGTTATTAGATTTAGATACGCTTTCATCTGAATGCCCTAGGTGCAAGGAAGCAGTGAAGCGCAGCCACTTTTTTTGGACCCCTAGGAGGTTTATGCCATAATGTGCTAGTATGCACTACATATGAGTATATTATGGCAGCACATATCTGTCAAACACAGCCCTCCAGCACTGCAGTGGCACTGCTCCAGCAGGTCCATGCTGCTTCCATCTTCCCCTTGGTCTTTCTTCTGTCTTTCATTTCTCCACTTGCTTTATTGGCCAGACCGTGATGACATCATTCTTGCACATGCATGCGGGAGTCACTTTACCATGGAACAGAGAAGGTGCCATTAATGAAGTCTGAGCTGCACATTCATGGCTCAGATTGCAAAACTGCTATATATGAGGGGTCTTCAAAAAGTTTCTACCCCTTTGTATCTATTGAGTATTGGTTAAACGCCATGACCTACCTGAGTACTGTTGCTGGCCATGTCCATCCCTTTATGATTACAGTGTACCCATCTACTGATGGCTCCTTCCAGCAGGATAATGCATCATGTCCAGGGACGAACTGACAACTCATGGGGCCCCCTGGGCAATAGGGGATCATGGGGCCCCTGTGTCCTTGCCCAAACTCAAAAAAGCCTATGAAAAAGGTACCAGGGACATCTCATGGGGCCCCCTACTGACCCTGGGCCCTCGGGCAGTGCCCGAGTTTCCAAATGGTCAGTCCGCTGCTCAAAAAAATGTTCAAATATGCCCGAAAAAAAAACAAATGCTTAACCTCTTGCTGTCCGCCTGCTGTTTATAAACGTCAGGGCGGTGGCAGTCCAGGGGCGGGTTGCTGTTCATAAACGGCACCCTCCTTTTCTAGCTGTGCGCGCTCCCTGGGAGCGCGCACCACCGCGATCTGGTGCCCGCTGTGTCCCCTGGACACAGTGAAACACCGATCGTCGGACGGGACCTCTGTACGAGGTCCCGATCATGTGATCACTGATTGGCCAATCAGTGATCACATGCATAGTAAGCAAGATGTCACTTGTGACATCATTGCTTACTACGTGTGAAATCTGTGAATGATCACAGAGGTCACATGGTACAAGGCTATTCACAACAGCCTTGTACCATGTGACAAGCTGTGACCAGTCACAGCTCACTCAGTATTTCTCAATGACTGCAAGAATGCAGACAGAGAGAAAGAGAAATGATTGCTTTTACATCCTTTATGGGTGTAAAAGCAATCAGTGTAAAGAAAAAAAAAAATCTTCATCACCCCCCACAAGTAGTACAGTGTCACTTTGGTGACACTGTACTGCTAGGGTGACAGTATGTAAAAAAAAATAAAAATAAAAAATAATAATATAAAAAAAATAAAATAAAAATGTAAAAATTTTTTTTAAAAATTATAATTTTTGGTTATAAACTAATTTGGATTTTTTTTACTAAAAAAATAACGGAATAAATTTTGGCCAAGATTTATGATGAAATATTATTTATTTGCAAAATTTTATTAAAAAAAAACTTTTTTTCCAAAAAATAAAAATCCCAGCGGTGAATAAATACCACCAAAATAAAGCTTTATCTGTTTCAAAAAAATGGTAAAAAATTCATATGGGTACAGTGTTGCTTGACCGCGCAATTGTCATTCAAAGTGTGATAGCGCTGAAAGCTGAAAATTGCCCTGGACAGGAAGGGGGGTAAAAGTATCCGGACAGGAAGTGGTTAAAGATACCTGAAAAATGCTCAGCTCAGTGTGAATGTAGCTTTAGTTGTCCCACAAATAGTTATTGATTCAGCCAGCGAAGTCCACCTAATGCAGCTTCCTGTGACGGGGTGGCAATGATGCTGCACTGCTTCTGAATTCAGAGCAAAGCTGCCACTCTCATGTAAGCAGCACCTGCCAGCACCACAGTGGGAGGAGATGGTGTTGCAGGGGGTGTGGCTAGTAACATTGAAACTGCTTTCAGTGACACCTAGTCCCGCCCACTCCTTCTGGATTGACAGCACACCCTCTGTTGCTGAACCGTGCCATTGTGAGCTGCAGTGTCTGGGAGGGGGAGCGCGTGAGATACCAGTGAAGGCGGATTTGGCTCAGTCAAAGTAAAGAATGTGTTTTGTTTAACGTTTGAGGCTTGTGCATCGCATAGTAACTGAGCAAATGACTTGTATAAACAGCCATTAGTTGTACTTTAACTGACTGCATTTTCAAGCAAGACTGGATCTAAACTATATGATCTGGGGGTGCAGTAAAATAAATCAGGGGGGCATAATGTCAATAGTGGAACAGAGATACAGAGAACCAGCCATTAGACTGGGATGAATAAACAGAACCTGTGCCCCCTTTTATTTCTCCTTATATTAAGAGTCCTCATCAGCAACAATTGCCCCTATCAGAGTGCCCATTCACATCAAATTCCCCATCAGAGTGGATAAAACATCCCCATTAAGTCTCATGTCTTACTGGATGCACTCTCAGAGATCTGGGGGGTCACAACTACAGTGCTCGGCATAAATGAGTACACCCCTTTTGAAAAGTAAGATTTTAATCAATCTCTCAATGAACACAAGAAAATTTTCCAAAATTTTGACAAAACTGAGTTTTTTAGAACATTTGTTTTGCTCATTACATGAAAGTAAGGTTCTTCAGTTTTACTCAAATTAGTTGATGCAAAAATAAATCCACCCCACAACAAAAATTACTACATATAGTATTTTGTATGACCTCCATGATTTGTAAGGACAGCACTAAGTCTTCTAGGCATTGAATGAACAAGTTGGCAACAAACTGCAACATCAATCTTTTTCCATTCTTCAAGAAAGGTTCTTCTTTAGAAGTCCAACAGTGGCCTTAGATGTGTGTTTTGGATCATTGTCATGTTGGAAAAAGTGCACGACAACACAGAGTGATGGTAGCGTCTTCTCTTTCATTATAGAGCAGTACATCTGTGAATGCAGCCCTACAGGACACCGCCACCACCATGTTTCACTGTAGGCACCATGCATTTTTCTCCTTTGCTCTTTGCTTTTTCTCTCCATGCATTGTACTCCTCACCTTTGCAGCGTCATACAGTTTTGAAGCCATCAGTTCCAAAAACATTTATCTTGGTCTCATCACTCCAGAATACAGAGTCCCAGTAGTCTTTTTCAGCATGGGCCCTGGCAAATTATAGGTGGGATTTTTTGTGCATGGGCTTTAGAAGAGGCTTCCTTCGTGGACGACACCCATGCATGCCATTCCTCTGCAGTGTATGCTGTATTGTGTCATGGGAAACAATCACCCCAGTTTGGCTTTCTGCTTCTTTAGCTAACTGCAGTGAACTTGCATGGCGATTTTCTTCAACCCTTCTCATCAGAAGATGCTCCGGTCAAGTTGTTAACCTCTGTGGACTGCCTGGACGTCTCTGTGAGATGGTTACAGTTCCATGTTTGTTAAATTTTTGTATCACTTTTGCTGCAGTATTCTGACTGATAATTAAAGCTTGCTGATCTTCTTGTAGCCTTCACCTGCCTTGTGTAAAGAAATTATTTTCTTTCTCAGGCCTTGTGACATTTCTCTTCCACGTGGTGCCATTGCTGACAGCATGAAATGGAAGGAGTTTTCTTTGCTAAGTAACACCCTTGTATAATCAACTGTCTGCTGGACACCTGTTTAATGAATAATTAGACTCCCCTGTAGTTGAATTCTTGTTAATTACGATTTTGATGTCTAAAATTTTGCTATCTTCTGAAACTTTCATTAGGATGTATTAATTTTTGCAACGTGGTCTTGAATTAATTTGTTAAGAAAAATACTGTTTTGTGTGTGCAAATTAACAAATCTTGTTTTCAATCAATGGCCCGCATTTGTGGGAGGATTTTGTAGTGTAGTGCCCCATAGAAAATGTTGGTTCTGAAAGGAAAGTAAAGGTTTTCTGACAAATCTGTTGGGGTGCACTCATTTATGCTGAGCACTGTAATATCTGGGGGGGGCACAGCCCACCCCAGCACGCCCCTAGATTTAGGCCTGTTCTCAAGTAATCCACAGGTTCTATTTTAAAGGCAAACTCTTTTAATAATGAAATAAAGGGCATACGTAGCTTTAACTTTGATATGAACCTTGACAGCTCTGTGTATCATGTCATAAATAATTTTCGTTAAAAAAAGGGAAACAAAATGTGTTTTGAACTTTGCTTCACCATTTGTTGCAACTCAGTGCTGCTGATCCTGTGATGGCTCCATGGCATTTCTCATGGTGGGTTTCCTGATAGTGACAACAGTGGACTATGCCCATGTAAAGTATGGCCACATTTAGTCTCCATTGGAAGCCTGCGGGAAAGAGTAATAAAGCAGGAGTAGGAATGGGAGACAATGATGGAACTTTGTCACTCCATGACTGAAGGTTCGGGAACAAGGCCTTTTATGGCAAGATAGAAGTATTATTTAAATTAAAGCTGAAGATACAGCATGCAAATACATTTTAGAAACTAGGAGCTTCCAGACTTGTGGTAACAGTTTGGGGAAGGTCCTTTTCTGTTCCAGCATGACTGTGCCCCCTGTGTACAAAGCCAGCTCCATAAAGATATGGTTTGATGAGTTTGGTGTGGAGGAATTTGAGTGGTCTTCACTGAGAACTGACCACAATCCTACTGATCACTGACCATAAGGACATGGTCTGATGGGTTTGGTGTGAAGGAACTTGTTGGCCTGCACAGAGAATTGACCTCAACCCTACTGATCACCATCCATAAAGACATGGTTTGATGAGTTTGCTGAGGAGGAACTTGAGTGACCTGCACAGAGCCCTGACCTCAACCCTACTGATCACCATCCATCAAGACATGGTTTGATGAGTGTGGTGAGGAGGAACTTGAGTGACCTGCACAAAGCCCTGACCTCAACCCTACTGATCACCATCCATCAAGACATGGTTTGATGAGTTCAGTGTGGAGGAACGTAAGTGGCATTTTATGAGAAATGACTGCAACCCTACTGATCCTTATCCATAAAGACATGGTTTGATGAGTTTGCTGAGGAGGAACTTGAGTGACCTGCACAGAGCCCTGACCTCAACCCTACTGATCACCATCCATCAAGACATGGTTTGATGAGTGTGGTGAGGAGGAACTTGAGTGACCTGCACAAAGCCCTGACCTCAACCCTACTGATCACCATCCATCAAGACATGGTTTGATGAGTTCGGTGTGGAGGAACGTAAGTGGCATTTTATGAGAATTGACTGCAACCCTAGTGATCCTTATCCATAAAGACATGGTTTGATGTGGATGAACTTGCGTGGCCTTCACAGAAACCTGACCTCAACCCTACTGAACATCTTTGGGATGAATTGGGACACCAACCGTGAACCAGATCTTCTCAGCCAACATCAGTAATGTTCTTTTGGCTAAATGGGCAAAAATTCCACCATCCACCCTCCAAAGTCTTTTGGGAAACCATTCCAGAAAATTAGGGGTTTGCTATCACCATGGGGACAACCTATATTAATGGCCGTGGTTTTGGAATAAGATGTCCAACAAGCTCATATAGGTGTGATGGGCAAATGTCACAGTAGTTACACAGTTTCCAAAGTCCTGGGATTCCTCGTAATGTATTTCTAGCTCTGTAATGACAGATACTTGTGTTGTGTGTGATATATAATTTCAAATATTCTGATTGCCAAAATGATCCTATAAAATGCAAATTACTGTAACCAATGGTATAATTTTCTCCAGCACTTCATTAGAACTATAAATCCAATCATCATAATATTTCTTTTTATTTGAAAGACTAATAATCACAACAAATATTCCGCAATTCTAGTAGATGAGATTCTTCTACAATCCAAAGGGTTTGCCGCCTCCATGGGTTCAGTACAAATGCTGTAGGTTTGAGAATTGCGGTCCCAGTGAATTAATGAGTAGATTTGTCCGGAATTATTTTTTTTTAAACCATAATGCATTGCATGGTAGGGATAGGATAGGAAAAACTACAAAATTGCATAGGGAATTATTAGGGTCAATTAGGAAACTATAATTTAATTCAGATTGCTAATTCTTTGCTATTAACTTCTTTGTTGCCTTTTTGAGCTCCTATTATTTCTGGCTTTTTTGTCACTTTTAGCTACTGTCCATAGTAATTTTTTTCTTCTACATGGCTTCTCATAAAAAAAAAAAAAACTGGGTTTGGTATTTTGGGGTTTTCAATTATTTTAGAGGTATATTGGTTTAATTTTAGGGGTGTATTTATGTTGAGAGGGCCTTTATTTTAGGTTAAGCTGTACTCTTCAGGGGTGGTATGGTGGAGTTTTCATTTGTTATGTGTTTTTTTTTTTTTTTCATTTGTACATTGGAGTAGTCAAAGCAGAGAATTCACTGGTTACTGACCTTTAGGTATGACTGAATGTGCCCAGGTTTGCTTCACTAGGTGCTCGTCAAATTCTATTTGTCCAAGAAAAATCAAACCTGAAATGTATCCCCATTAAAGTCTATGGCGGGGGGTAAGAAATAGGGCAGGGCTTAAAATTTAGAGTCTAGACCGACTAGCTAGGCACAAACCTTACTCTCCACCAGTTGTCCCACCCAACCTTGCCCAGGTCCGCCTCCAACCCCACCCCTGTCCCATCCCCCAACCCCGCCCCTAGCCCTGCCCCCAACCACGCTCCCTTAAAGCTTATGAAATTACATGTTTTTTTAGAATAAAGAGTCCAAAATATAAAAAACTGCAATTATAACATAGATTTATTATGTCAATTTAAACATAACAGCAATAGCTTAATAGCAATAGTGTGCAATCAAAATATCAAGTTTTACAGCTTTAAACCTGCAGTGAACATTTTGCATTTTTTTTGTTTATCTCCTGAATCTTTAACCCCCCCTGGCGGTATTCCCGAGTGTAGCTCGGGGTAAAGATTCAGCACCACAAGCGGCAACCCTGAGCTACACTCAGGAATACACTGCAGCGTTGCTCCGGGATCTGTTCTTCACTTACCTTGTCCTGCGCTCCCGCGATGTCCCCCCTGCAGTGTCCCCTGCAATGTCCTCCGGCTGATGCCGGCATCTGTCTTTTGGGCTCCGTTCCCTGCGACGTCGGGACGTACGGGGGACGGAACTGGCGGGAAATTTGAAAGTTGTAAAAGTGACATTCACTAAATTCACTAAAATCACATCGTATAACATTCCTGTATCAAACCATTTCACATACATTTTGTCCCGAGTGCTTTGTCCGGCGCCCTGCCTGCATTTTTACTGTTCTTTCTGCCTGGAAACTGAGAAATGTCCATGGCGTCCAAAAAGCGTCCCTTTAGGTCTAAAGCGGTTTTAGACCGGCTAGAGAACAGCGATAGTAAATCAGAACCACTTGCAGAATTGAGTGATAATGATTCGTGGGGGAAATTCCTCATCAGACACTGAAAACGATTCTGCGACTTTGCTCAGTGATGTGCGAACTTGGCGCTATATTTCAAATTTCAGTGTTTTTGGTTTGATTATATTATTGAATTCAATTTATTATTTTTATATTATTATTTTTTATATTATAATTTATGATTTCGTGTTTCAAATTTTACTAGACTCTTGTTCGGACAGATTTCAGTGAGTTATTCCTAAAAATTACAGGCCTACAATAAAAAAAAATACATATTTCCATGCAAAAAAATGTACTGCTTTGAGCACAGAAATATGGACATAATCAGACCGCTAGGGAGGCTACAAAGAGACTTTTTAATATGACAATATGATTTTTATTAGTGAGCACATATTTTCAGTTATTATTGCAGTTTTTCCTTAAACTGATTTTTGTATAACACTTTTATATTTTTATTATTCATTTATTAAAGTCCAGTCGTATTTTAGCAGAAAATTATACAAAGAAAATCAATCTGTTTTGGAACAGTAAATAACAAGTGTGTTACAGTTTATTTTGTAGCCTTGTGCTCAGAGGTATACTGCAGTATACTAAGGCCACTGAGCTCTGTGTGAGGGCAGTGCAGTGGTTTCTCTACAGTGATCCCCCAAGGCGGTGGAGAGCGGACCTCTCCTCGTGTCCCCTGCGGCGGGGGAGAGTTGACCTCTCCTTGTGTCCCCTGCGGCGGGGGAGAGCGGACCTCTCCTTGTGTCCCCTGTGGTGGAGTAGAGTGGACCTCTCCTCATGTCCCCTGCGGCGGGGGGGAGAGCGGACCTCTCCTTGTGTCCCCTGTGGCGGGGTAGAGTGGACCTCTCCTCGAGTCCCCCGCCGCAGTGGAGAGGGTGTCTCCTCTCCTGCACCTGTCTCCTCAGAGGCGCTGCCAGTGTAATGGCGGTGCCGAAGAAGCCGGAAACCAGAAGTTGTAAACCGGAACTCGGCTTCACAATGAGGCTTGGAGCGGAGGTGCAGCCGCTCCATCCATCATCTGTGCTCGCAGCTCGCCACACAAGAATTTCTCCTCGCATTTGGCAAGCGGGCGAGGGGCTTTTTCAAGCCCTGAAATAGGGAATTGATTTACTAAAAGAATAGATCACGTTCACTTCCTAAGCAAATTTTCAATTTTCTTAGTGAAAAAGACAGAACAAAGTGAATGTTCACTTTGCAATGAATACCCAATAATGTGCAAACAAAAAAAAAGTAAGAACAGGAATTTGGATAATTGATGATAATTGTATATCCGAGATAATTGTTTGATTAAAATCATGAAAACTTCACTTCATTTACTAAGTTAATCACATTTTCCCATTGCAGAGTGAATTTTCACTTAGCTTAGTGAATCAGGTGGGGTATAAATCCTGTTTTTTAAATTTTCCTTGGCATTGATTGGGGTTTTCACCTCTAAAAACATTGACCTACAGTACATCCTGAGCCCCAGTCTGTCTGGGCAGTATGGTCACTTGCTAACTTGCTAACCATCCACAGGCAGCTTAACTCTTCAATAATACACAAAAGTTGAATCCATTGCAATGTTACTTCAATGCTGTAGAGATGGTGATTTTCCAATCTTTGAAGTGCATAAAGACTACCCGTTTCTCTGTAGACCTTTTTTTTTCCTTTATACATTCCAATCTCTAGCCATTCTATTTGCTACCGTTTTCCTGTATCATGTTTTACTCTTTTATTTTTTTTTATGTGAATACTGTTGGACTAATTGAACTGCTCTGAAGGCAATCGAGGAGCTTCACAGCTTCCCGCCCTGGCTGATACTTCTGTCACAGTTTTCTGGTATTTCACAACATATCATCTGTACATTCTTGTGTCGTTGTGGTCTATGGTACCTTTGGAATGTTTTTATTCATCTTTTCTTCATGTTTTTTATTTATTTAAATATTTATTAATTTTTTAGATAAACAAGTTATACAAACATACTCATTAAAACCTTAGCATATTATCAAAACATTTATCTTTTCATCCCTTCCCCGCCCCCCCCCGTCACCCCTCCCCCTACCTATATACAACCCATCCCCCCCCCCCTCCAATCCCTAAACCCTTCTGCTCTGCATTTTCCTGTTCATTTCTGGAGATCGGAATCCCTAGAAAAGAAGAACAAAATATATTTCCATATTATTCTATGTTAATCCCCCATAACCTCTAAGGCTAGCCTTGACTTTTTGAATTCCTCCCATTTGTTCCATCTTGTATGGGGACTCTGCATCTTATCTTCATTCAAATGATAAAATTCCTCCAATTTACATATTTGATCCACCCAATCTTTTATTTCGGCACCTCCTGTCTCCTCCAATACTTGGGTATCAGTCCCTTTGCTGCATTCAAATGGTACAATAATCCAGATTCTTTGTATTTTTTAACATTTTTTCTTCATGTCTTTTACCTGTAAATTTGAAAATACTTTCTTAAATAAACAGTTATAAATAAAAAAAAGACAATCCCTGTCTCTGCAGAGAACATACACTGCCATGGAAGAAAAAGAGAGGGTCTAGCTAAGGCAGAAATAACTACAGTTGCAAGAAAAAGTATGTGAACCCCTTGGGATTACGTGGAGTTTTGGATGAATTGGGCATAAAATGTGCTCTGAACGTCATCTAAGTCACAACAATAGAAGAAAACAGTCTGCTGAACATAATACTACACAAACATTAGATGTTGCCATGGTTTAATTGCACATAACATGTAAACATTCACAGTGCAGGGAGGAAAAAGTATGTGAACCTTTGGACTTAATAACCGGTTGACCCTCCTTTGGCAGCAATAACCTCAACCAAACGTTTCCTGTAGTTGCAGATCAGACCTGCACAACGATCTGGAGTCATTTTGGACCACTCCTCTTCACAAAACTGATTCAGTGAAGCAATATTCTTGGGATGTCTGGTGTGAATCGCTCTCTTAAGGTCATGCCACAGCATTTCAATTGGGTTGAGGTCAGGACTCTGACTGGGCCACTCCAGAAGGCGTATTCTGTGCTGTTGCAGCCACATACTTTTTCTTGCAACTGTAGTTTAAACAGGAGGGGAGGACAGGGACAGATACCAAATCATATAGTAAACAAGTTATAATGGCCCAAAACTGCCACTAGATATCAGCATACTAGAAAACAATAGCAACCTTATGTTGTTCAATGCAACACAGAAAAAATATATATAAGTGGAGGGATCACTTTGTTCCTTCTTGTTGTTGAAAGTGAACATGCTCCATTGCTTGGGTAAATCACGGTCACTGTATTGCATTAGTTTCCATACTATATGGGATCACATGTACTAACGCATGGAAGTAGGTCCAGCTGCATTCAAATCAGATTCAACTTTATGTGGATACCAACACAAAAAAAAAAAATTTGCCAGGATTGCAATGTAGTCCAATGTATCAAAACTCATTCTAACATCAATGCATGTTGTATATGGCCTAGATTCACTCATAGCTGTCTGAGCGAAGTATCCTCCAACGCAGACAAAGCTATGATTTTTACTGGGGATTCTTTGGTTAATTCTGCATCATTTAATGCATAATTAAGGCCCCCCCATCACACCCGAGTGTTTTGTAGGCCGAAGCTCAAAGCTCCAAAACTCTCAGGGAGAAAAAATAATAATTTTGGCCTGAAGTTGGCCTCAATCCAACTCCTGAAGCGAAAAAAAGTTTTGGAGTTTCCCTTGGAGCTCGAATCAGACAGATCGATGTGTTTTTGAAGCGTTTTCTTCTCCATAGAGATGTTTTTGAGCATTTTGTCACACGTTTTTGAGTGTTTTTCTGCTCAAATGCAATAATTAAAATGATTATTATTATTATTATTTTAATTATTAATATTAATAATAATATTTGAATACATAAATATTAAAATAAATAAATAATAATAGCAATCATAAAAAAATAAATAATATATAATAAATAAATAATATATAAATTAATTAACCCCTAACCCTAACTAACTAACCATATAAATAATAAATAAAACAAATCCCTAACCCTAAATAAATAAAAAATAAAATCAACTCCTAACCCTAACCTAAATAAATAATAAATAAAATAAATTAACCCCTAAACCTAACCCTAACCAAAATAAATAAATACATAA
This sequence comes from Staurois parvus, assembly GCF_062004578.1. Taxonomy (NCBI): domain Eukaryota; kingdom Metazoa; phylum Chordata; class Amphibia; order Anura; family Ranidae; genus Staurois; species Staurois parvus. Next base: position 928,610 of record NW_028318591.1, on the reverse strand, counting down.
ATAATAAAAATAAATATACCCCATAACCCTAAACCCAAACCATAACTGTAACCCAAAATTCTAACCCCTAAACTCTAACCCTAACCATAAACCTAATCCCTAACTTTAATCCTAACCCATAACCCTAACCCCTAACTCTAATCCTAACCCTAAACCCAACCCCTAACCCTACTCTAACCCTAGCAAAAAATAAAAACAAAAATGAATAAACAAAAAAATATATTATTATTTATTATTATTAATTTTAATATAGTAATAATAAATGAATTAATTAATTAACCCTAACTCCAACCCCTAATCCCTAACTTTAATCCTAACCCATAACCCTAACCTAACTATGTAACCATAAACCTAATCCTAATCCCTAATCCTATCCCCTAACAAAAAAACAAAAACAAAAATGAATAAACAATAAATGTATTATTATGTATTATTAATTTTTAATACAATAATAATAATGCATGAATTAATTAATTGACCCTAACTCCAATCCCTAACTTTAATCCTAACCCATAACCCTAACCCCTAATTCTAACCCCTTAACTCTAACCCTAACCATAAACCTAATCCCTAATCATATCCCTTAACAAAAAATAAAAACCGAAATGAATAAACAATAAATGTATTATTATGTATTATACATTTTTTAATACATAAATAATAATAATACATGAACTAATTAATTTGCCCTAACCCCAACTCCTAACCCTAATCCCTAACTTTAATCCTAACCCATAACCCTGACCTCTAACCCCTAACTCTAATCCTAGCACTAACCCTAAACCCAACCCCTAACCCTAGCAAAAAAATTATTATTATATATTATTATTAATTTCAATTTAGTAATAATAATAATAATAATAATAATAATAATAATAAAAAAATGAATGAATTAATTAACCCTAACTCCAACCTCTAATCCCTAACTTTAATCCTAACCCATAACCCTAACCTCTAACTCTAACCCAAACCTAATCCCTAATCCTATCCCCTAACAAAAAAAACAAACAAACAAACAATAAATGTATTACTATGTATTATTAAATTTTTAATACATAAATAATAATATTATTATTATTATTATTATTATTATTAATAATAATAATAATAATACATGAATTAATTAATTGACCCTAACTCCAATCCCTAACTTTAATCCTAACCCACAACCCTAACCCCTAACTCTAATCTTAACCCTAACCCTACTCTAACCCTAAACCCAAACCCTAACCATAGCAAAAAATAAAAACAAAAATGAATAAACAAAAAAATGTAATATTATGTATTATTATTAATTTTAATATAGTAGTAATAAATAATTTAATTAATTAACCCTAACTCCAACCCCTAATCCCTAACTTTAATCCTCACCCATAACCCTAACCTCTGACTCTAACTCTAACCCTAACCATAAACCTAATCCCTAATCCTATCCTCTAACAAAAAACAAAAACAAAAATTAATAAGCAATAAATGTTTTATTATGTATTATTATTTTTTTAAAATACATAAATAATAATAATAATAATAATAAATGAATTAATTGAACCTAACTCCAAACCCTAACTTTAATCCTAACCCATAACCTATCCTTTAACTCTAACTATAACCCTACCCATAAACCTAATTCCTAATCCTATCCCCTAACAAAAAAAAACAAAAACAAAAAATAATAAACAATAAATGTATATTATGTATTATTCATTTTTTTTATAAAATAATAATAATACATGAATTAATTGACCCTAACTCCAATCCCTAACTCTAGTCCTAACCCTAAGGCTACTCTAACCCTAACCCTAAACCCAACCCCTAACCCTAGTAAAAATAAAAACAAAAATGAATAAACAAAAAAAGAATTATTATGTATTATTATTACTTTTAATATAGTAATAATAATAATAACAATAATAATAATAGTAATAATAATAATACATGAATTAGTTAATTAATCCTAACTCCAACCCCTAAACCCTAACTTTAATCCTAACCCTAACCTCTAAGCCTAACCCCTAACCCTAGCCCTAAACCCAACCCCTGACCCTAGCAAAAAAATAAAAACAAAATGTAATTAAAAATTAAATAAATAATAATAAAGAAAAACTGATAAAAAAGATTTAAAAAGCTAAAAAACATAGCAACAAAGGATGAAACAAATGATATTTTTATCTACTGGCTATTAAAAAAATGCCAAAGCTCAAAAACGCACAAAGTGCTCATAAACATATAAAAACACACTACGAAATATCTGAAAAAAAATCTCAAAAAAGCAACGCTCAGGTGTGAATGCAGCCTTAATACATAATAGTTTTTTTTGCCCGTTTTGGTGATTAATCTCCTCCACAACGCTGTGATCTAACATCACCTGTAACACGTTATTTTTAAGGCCGTTGACAAATGTTTATCTCACGAGCGTGCAAACAAAAATGGAAAAAAAAAAAGTAATTAGCATACCTCAGTTGATCACAGTTTATTGGTTCCTCCAGGTTTACACGGGTGACACCCGCAGTTTATATGCCAGCAAATTTATATTTTATAGTTCTCTCATCTGTCAAGGAGCCAAACTTCTGTCTCAATTTTTGTACTAATTTACAGCGGCGGTGACTAAGTGAGTTGTGTACGTTTACGAATCTGGCCTCTTTCTTGTTCGTATTTGTTATATCTTTTAATGATGAGCAGGGGCGGACTGACAACTCATGGGGGCAATAGGGGATCATGGGGCCCCTGTGTCCTTGCCAAAACTCAAAAAAGCCTATGAAAAAGGTACCAGGGGCATCTCATGGGGCCCCCTACTGACCCCGGGCCCTCGGGCAGTGCCCGAGTTTCCATATGGTCAGTCCGCCCCTGATGATGAGTCACTTGTAAAAGCATGTATTGTTTTTATCCCTAAGGCTCCTTTCAGAGCTCTGCGATGTGGGACTGCGTATGTTCCTGCATTGCGCGAGATCCTCAGTTACACGGCCATGAGAAATCTATGCATGTGTAGTGAGCAGGGGCAGACTGACAACTCATGGGGCCCCCAGGCAATAGGGGATCATGGGGCCCCTTTGTCCCTGCCCACACTCATAAAAAGCCTATAAAAGGTACCAGGGGCATTTCATGGGGCCCCCTACTGACCCTGGGCCCTTGGGCAGTGCCCGAGTGCTCAAATGGTCAGTCCGCCCCTGGTAGTGAGCCCTGGGATTCTTAGCTCTGATGAGGAACACCATCACACCTAGATCAGCTTGTTGGACATCCACTTCCAGAACCATGGCCATTAACCACTTCCAGTCCGGACACTTTCACCCCCTTCCAGTCCGGACACTTTCACCCCCTTCCAGTCCGGACACTTTCACCCCCTTCCAGTCCGGACACTTTCCCCCCCTTCCAGTCCGGACACTTTCACCCCCTTCCAGTCCGGACACTTTCCCCTCCTTCCAGTCCGGACACTTTCACCCCCTTCCAGTCCGGACACTTTCCCCTCCTTCCAGTGCGGACACTTTCCCCCCCTTCCAGTCCGGACACTTTCACCCCCTTCCAGTCCGGACACTTTCACCCCCTTCCAGTCCGGACACTTTCCCCTCCTTCCAGTCCGGACACTTTCACCCCCTTCCAGTCCAGACAATTTCACCCCCTTCCAGTCCAGACACTTTCACCCCCTTCCAGTCCGGACACTTTCCCCTCCTTCCAGTCCGGACACTTTCACCCCCTTCCAGTCCGGACACTTTCACCCCCTTCCAGTCCGGACACTTTCACCCCCTTCCAGTCCGGACACTTTCACCCACTTCCAGTCCGGACACTTTCACTCCCTTCCAGTCCGGACACTTTCACCCCCTTCTTGTCCAGGCCAATTTTCAGCCTCAATTCAATTTCAATTTTTCAATGACACCTGTTCCAATCTATGTGACCTAAAGTTGCAGCGACTTGGAGAAGGCTCCTGTACTACTTTCCTACGACTTGCGTGCCAGAGAGAGTAAAGTGTCATCAAAGTCACAGCCGACTTTGTAGTTGCACTAGTGGGAATGGAGCCTCATGCGACTTTGGATGGGTGCGACTTGGATGCAGTTTTGGATGGATGCGACTGGTGGGATGTGACTTTGGATTGTTTTAACTTAGATGCGACTTTGGAAGGGTGCGACTTGGATACTACTTTGATGATACTTGAGTGCCATAGAGTGCTATCAGTGTTGCACTATATGAACAGAACTGTCCTATTTTCCTATTGGTCATAAAAAAAATAAAAAAAGTCACATTAAAGTCGCACCCATCCAAAGTCACATCAAAGTCAGTACTTTCCTATTGGCAAAAAAAAGTGCAAAACGCATTTAACCACTTCCAGCCCGGACACTTCCACTCCCTTCCTGCCCAGGCCAATTTTCAGCTTTCGGCGCTATCACACTTTGAATGACAATTGCGCGGTCATGCAACACTGTACCCATATGATTTTTTTAGCATTTGTTGAGACAGATAAAACTTTATTTTGGTGGTATTTATTCACCGCTGGGATTTTTTTCTTTTGCTATATGACTGAAAAAGTGTTTTTCTTATAACATTTAGAAAATAAATAATCTTTCTTCATAAATCTTGGCCAAAATTTATTCAGTTATCTTTTTAGCAAAAAAAAAAACCCCAAATTACTCTATAACCAAAAAATAAAATTTAAAAAAAAAAAATTAATTTTTATTTATTATTATTTGTTTTTTTTTTTACATACGGTCACCCTAGCAGTACAGTGTCACCATGGTGACACTGTGCTACTTGTGGGGGGTAATGAAGATTTTTTTTTTTTTTACACTGATTGCTTTTACACTCATAAAGGCCATAAAAGCAATCATTTCTCCTTCTCTCTGGCTGCATTTTTGCAGCCATTGAGAAATACTGTGTGAGCCGTGATTGGTCACAGCTTGTCACATGGTACAAGGCTGTTGTGAATAACCTTGTACCATGTGACCTCTGTGATCATTCACAGATTTCACACGTAGTAAGCAATGATGTCAGAAGTGACATCTTGCTTACTACTCTGCATTTGATCACTGATTGGCCAATCAGTGATCACATGAGGTCCCGTACAATGATCGGTGTTCCACTGTGTCAGGAGGACAGAGCGGGCACCGGATCGTGGTGCTGCATGCTCCCAGGGAGAGCGCACAAGCAGGGGGTGGGGAGGACGTTGATAAACAGCCACCCAACCCTGCACTGCCACCGTCTGGCCGTTTATATACAGTTGCAAGAAAAAGTATGTGAACCCCTTGGGATTACGTGGAGTTTTGCATGAATTGGGCATAAAATGTGCTCTGAACGTCATCTAAGTCACAACAATAGAAGAACACAGTCTGCTGAACATAATACTACACAAACATTAGATGTTGCCATGGTTTAATTGCACATAACATGTAAACATTCACAGTGCAGGGAGGAAAAAGTATGTGAACCTTTGGACTTAATAACTTGTTGACCCTCCTTTGGCAGCAATAACCTCAACCAAACGTTTCCTGTAGTTGCAGATCTGACCTGCACAACGATCTGGAGTAATTTTGGACCACTCCTCTTCACAAAACTGTTTCAGTGTAGCAATATTCTTGGGATGTCTGGTGTGAATCGCTCTCTTAAGGTCATGCCACAGCATTTCAATCGGGTTAAGGTCAGGACTCTGACTGGGCCACTCTAGAAGAGTATTCTATGCTGTTGCAGCCATTGTTTTGTTGAATTACTTGTATGCTTTGGGTCATTGTCCTGTTGCATCACCCATCCACTGCGGAGCTTCAGTTGGCAGACAGATGGTCGTACGTTTTCCTGCAAAATGTCTTGATAAACTCTGGAATTCATTTTCCCATCAATGACAACAATCTGTCCAGGCCCTGAGGCAGCAAAGCAGCCCCAAACCATGATGCTCCCTCCACCATGTTTTACAGTGGGGATGAGGTTTTGATGTTGGTGTGCTGTGCCTTTTTTTCTCCACACATAGTGTTGCGTGTTCTTCCCAAACAACTCAATCTTGGTTTCATCTGTCCACAGTATATTTTGCCAGTAGTGCTGTGGAACATCCAGGTGCTCTTTTGCAAACTTCAAACATGCTGCAATATTCTTTTTGGACAGCAATGGCTTCCTCCGTGGTGTCCTCCCATGTACTCCATTCTTGTTTAATGTTTTCCTTATTGTAGATGCGTCAACAAAAATGTTAGCATGTGCCAGAGATTTCTGTAGGTCTTTAGCTGACACTCTGGGATTCTTCTTTACCTCATGCAGCATTCTGCGCTGTGCTCTTGTAGTCATTTTTACAGGACGACCACGCCTAGGGAGCGTAGCAACAGTGCTAAACTTTCTCCATTTGTAGACAGTCTGTCTTACCGTGGACACATGAACATCAAGGCTTTTGGAGATACTTTTGTAACCCTTTCCAGCTTCATGCAAGTCAACAATTCTTGATCGTAGGTCTTCTGAGAGCTCTTTTCTGCGAGGCATGGTTCACATCAGACAGTGCTTCTTGAAACCAGTAAACCCAAAACAGGTGTGTGTTTTTTAAGGACAGGACAGCTGTCAGCAACACATCCAATATCATCACACTGATTGGAGTCAAGGTTGGCTCACTCCTGGCTCCAATTAGCTCTGGGAGAAGTCATTAAGCTAGGGCCTCACATACTTTTTCCTCCCTGCACTGTGAATGTTTACATGTTATGTGCAATTAAACCATGGCAACATCTAACGTTTGTGTAGTATTATGTTCAGCAGACTGTGTTCTTCTATTGTTGTGACTTAGATGACGTTCAGAGCACATTTTATGCCCAATTCATGCAAAACTCCATGTAATCCCAAGGGGTTCACATACTTTTTCTTGCAACTGTATATAGGGAAGTGGTTAATAAGGATTTGGCCACCTGCTTGTGGCCATAACAGCCTCCACTCTTCTGGGAAGACTTTCCTCAAGAATTTGACATCTGTCTGTGGAAGTTTTTACTTATTTAGCCAAAAGAGCATTTGTCAGGTCAGGTACTGATGTTGGATGAGAAGACCCGGATCACAATCAGTGTTCCAATTCATCCCAAAGGTGTTCAGTAGGGTTGAGGTCAGGGCTCTGTGCAGGACATTCGAGTTCCTCCACATCGAACTCATCAAACCCTGTCTTTATGAAATGGTCATGCTGGAACGGAAAAGGACTTTTCCCACCAGGCCTGATTCTAGCAGGGTGCTGGGGTGGACTGTGCTCCCCCTAAGAGTGCATCCACTGACCCAAGAACCACTCTAAAGGGGACAGTTGAAGTAAGGGGGATCCTGGTGGGGACAGTTGATGTATGATGAAATTCTGATGGGACGGTTGATATAAGGGGCACTGTGATGTGGATAGTTGATGTAAGGATGTACTCTGATGCAGACAGTTGATGCAATAGGGCAATTTGATGGGGACAAATGATGTATAGGGGCCTCTGATGGGGACAGTTGATGTAAGGGGGCACTCTGATTGAGACAGTTGATGTAAGGGGGGCTTTGATGGGGACAGTTGATGTAAGGGGAATTCTAATGGGACAGTTGATATAAGGGGACACTCTGGTGTGGACAGTTGATGTAAGGAGGTACTCTGATTCAGACAGTTAATGTAAGGGGACACTCTGATGGGGATAATTAATATATAGGGGCCTCTGATAAGGACAGTTGATGTAAGGGGGCACTCAGATGGGGACAGTTGATGTAAGGGGGCATCTGATGGGGACAGTTGATGTAAGGGGGCTTCTCATGGGGACAGTGGATGTAAGGGGGCACTCTGATGGGGACAATAGATGTACAGGGCCACTCTGATGGGAAAAATTGATGTATAGGGGCCTCTGATGGGGACGGTTGAAGTAAGGAGCCACTTTGATGGGGACAATTGATAAAGAGGGCCTCTGATGGGGACAGTTGAAGTAAGAGCCACTCTGATGAGGACAATTGATGCAAGGGGACACTCTGATGAGGTCAATGGATGTAAGGGGACACTCTGATGGGGACAGTTGAAGTAAGGAGCCACTCTGTTGACGACAATTGATGTAAGGGGACACTCTGATAAGGACAATTGATGTAAGGGGACACTCTGATGAGGTCAATGGATGTAAGGGGACACTCTGATGGGGACAATTGATGTAAGGGTACACTCTGATAAGGACAATTGATGTAAGGGGACACTCTGATGAGGTCAATGGATGTAAAGGGACACTCTGATGGGGACAGTTGAAGTAAGGAGCCACTCTGTTGATGACAATTGATGTAAGGGGACAGTCTGATAAGGACAATTGATGTAAGGGGGTACTCTGATGCAGACAGTTGATCTAAGGGGGCACTCTGATGGGGACAGTTGATGTAAGGAGGTACTCTGATGCAGACAGTTGATCTAAGAGGGCACTCTGATGGGGACAGTTGATGTAAGGAGGTACTCTGATGCAGACAGTTGATCTAAGGGGGCACTCTGATGGGGACAGTTGATGTAAGGAGGTACTCTGATGCAGACAGTTGATCTAAGAGGTCACTCTGATGGGGACAATTTATATATATAGGGGCCTCTGATGAGGACAATTGATGTAAGAGGACACTCTGATGGGGGCAGTTGATGTAAGGAGGTACTCTGATGCAGACAGTTGATCTAAGGGGGCACTCTGATGAGGACAATTTATATATAGGGGCCTCTGATGAGGACAGTTGATGTAAGGGGGGACTTTGATTGTGAAAATTGATGTAATGGGTCACTTTGATGTGGACATTTGATATAAGAAGGTACTCTGAGTCACACAGCTGATGCGAGGGGGCACTCTGCTGGGGACACCTGATGTAAAGAGGGACTCCGGTGAGGACCTCAAATGTAACGTGGGACTCTGATAGGGACACTTTATATAAGGGGGTACAGGTTCTGTTTAATCATCCTCATCTAATGACAGCCTAATACATATTGGCAATCCCTGTTCATTCCTGCAGTGCCCCTGCACTACCTGTCAGATATTATTTCCACGTTGTAACTCATGGTACAGAAGTGCACTGAACAAGCTGGGAATACTGGTTCCCTCTCTCTGTAACACTGTTGACACTAAGCCCCCAGATCAGATGGGCTAGATCCGGCCCTGTTTCCCATACTGGTGTCATGAGGTTGGAAGGGCACATAGTCTAGAATGCCTTTTGATGCTGTAGGATGAACAGCACCTTTTACTGGAAACACCTGAACTGCAAAAAATATGATTGGGTGCCCTTAAACGTTTGGCTATTTTGTGTAAGTACAGCAAACAAATTGTGGATCTGGGAAAGTAATACAGGGCAAGTAACTACTCATACTTCTCATGATTTATGACTATGTAATGACTAAGTACACGGCTCAAAACAATTAAAGGAACGCTATGAAAACACATCAGATCTCAATGGGGAGAAATCTCCTGCTGGATCTCTATATTGACATGGACGGGGTGATGTGTTAGGAACGTAAGGATGTCCCATCGTTTGATAGAAATGAAAATGATCGACCTACAGAGGACTGAATGCAAAGACACCCCGAAAATCAAAGTGATAAAATGATGCAGCAGGCTAGTCCATTTTTCTGAAATTTCATTGCAGCAACTCAGAATGGTCCTCAGTAGTTTGTATGGCCCCCACGTGCTTGTATGCCTGACAACGTCGGGGGGAGGCTCCTAATGAGACGACGGATGGTGTCATCTGTGAAAAGCACAGGGCGCCACTGGCGGACCTGCCAATTCTGGTGGTCAATGGCAAATGCCAATCCAGCTCTATGGTGCCAGGAAGTGATCACAGGGCCCACTAGAGGACGTCGGGCCCTCAGGCCACCCTCATGAAGTCTGTTTTTTGATTGTTTGGTCAGAGACATTCACACCAGTGGCCTGCTGGAGGTCATTTTGTAGGGCTCTGGCAGTGCTCATCCTGTTCCTTATTGCACATAGGAGCAGATAGCTGTCCTGCAAATGGGTTAAGGACCTTCTACGGCCCTGTCCAGCTCTCCTAGTATAACTGCCTGTCAGGAGAATCTCCTCCATGCTCTTGTCTCCTGGAATCTCCTCCATGCTCTTGTCTCCTGGAATCTCCTCCATGCTCTTGTCTCCTGGAATCTCCTCCATGCTCTTGTCTCCCGGAATCTCCTCCACGCTCTTGTCTCCCGGAATCTCCTCCACGCTCTTGTCTCCCGGAATCTCCTCCATGCTCTTGTCTCCCGGAATCTCCTCCATGCTCTTGTCTCCCGGAATCTCCTCCATGCTCTTGTCTCCTGGAATCTCCTCCATGCTCTTGAGACTGTGCTGGGAGACACAGCAAACCTTCTGGCAATGGCAGGTATTGATGTGCCATCCTGGAGGAGTTGGACTGCTTGTGCCACCTCTGTAGGGTCCAGGTATCGCCTCATGCTACCAGTAGTGACACTGACCCTAGCCAAATGCAAAACTAGTGAAAAACAGTCAGAACAGATGAGTAGGGAAATTTTTTTTAAATATACTGTATGTCTTTAAAATTACAAATCTACATTTTTGTAATGCATTTACAAATATATGTAAAAATATATGTTAAAATTACTTTTTTATATGTTAAAAAAATCTGAAGAATATATTTAAAAATGTATATTTTTAAAACTTATATTTATACATATATTTGTAAATGCATTACAAAAATGTAGATTTGTATTTTTAACCGCCTCCCGTCCGCCATATAAAGTAATTACGGGCGCAAGGCGGTTCTCTCGTTCTTGGTGGATGTCATATGACGTCCTCCCATTCTAACCGCGCATGCGCGGCTCCGGGAGCACGCAGCTCGGTGATTGGCGGTGCGCTGTGTCCCTCGGACACAGCAGATCACTGATCAACAGAAAGAGCCGAAGATGTCGGCTCGGTCATGTGATCAGCTGTGTCCAATCACAGCTGATCGCATGTAAATAGGGAAATGCTGATTATCGGCATTCGTCTCCTCATGAGATGTCACGCTGACAGAGGAGAGCTGGTAATCGGCATCCCTCAGAAGGGACATGTACACTGATCATCAGTGCACTGATGATCAGTGTGCCCTGATGATCAGTGTAGCCCCAGCAGTGCCACCTGTCAGTGTCCATCAGTGCCAGCTGTCAGTACTCATCAATGCCACCTGCCAGTGCCACATCAATGCCACATATCAGTGCCTACCAGTGCACATCAATGCCACATATCATTGCCCATCTGAGTTGCCTTTCAGTGTCACCTATCAGTGCCAGTCAGTGCCACCTATCAATGCCAGTGAGTGCCAGCTATCAGTGCTGCCAATCAGTGCCGCCTATCAGTTCCAGTCAGTGCTGCCTATCAGTGCCCGTCAGTGCCGCCTATCAGTGCCCGTCAGTGCCGCCTATCAGTGCCACCTATCAGTGTCATATATGAGTGCTGCCGTTTAGTGCCCATCAGTGATGCCTGTCAATGCCCATCAGTGCCACCTACCAGTGCCTCCTCATCAGTGCCACCTATCAATGTCCATCAGTACAGTCTATCAGTGCCCATCACTGCAGCCTCATTAGCGCACATCAGTGAAGGAGAAAAATCACTTATTTACAAAATTTTACAACAAAAACTAAAAAAAAGCATTTTTTTTCAAAATTTTCAGTGGTTTTTGGTTTGTTTAGCAAAAAATAAAAAGCTCAGAGATGATTAAATACCACCAAAAGAAAGCACTATTTGTCTCAAAAAAATGTTAAAATTTTCATATGGGTACAGTGTTGCATGACCGCGCAATTGTCATTCACAGACACTTTTGGTTCAAAGATTTTTCACACAAAGACAAGGATTTATTTTATAAATGGACATAGTTTGTTAAAAAAAAGCATTTACTTTCACTGCACGGGTATTTTATATAAAGAGAATTTTCACTTATTGTTTTTGGTTGTACATAGGCACAGCACTGTATTGTTGTTTTATTTTTTGCTTTGTTTCATAACTGTAAGGCTACGTTCACACTAGCGTTGTGTGCAGGCGGCAGAGAGGCGTTTGGAAAGCGTTTTTACCGCTTCCCAAACGCCTCTGCCAATTCTGCACATTACAGCACATGGTGCTGTTCTAACGGGAGCAAAACGGACGCCTCTGATCGAGTCAGGAGGCGTTGAAGCCTCCTATTCTTGTCTATGGTGCCACTCCGCAAACGCCTGGCCGGTTGCGACGTGGTTGCGGGGCGTTTGCGGATCGGTAACACCATTCAAACTGCATTATAGGCATTTGTGGGGCGTTTGTAACGCTCGGCAAACGCCTAGCAACTGCCGCTAAACCGCGCATGCGGCGTTTGCGGAGCGTTGAAAAACGCTCCGCAAACGCCGGACCAACGCTTGCCAAACGCTATAGGGGCGTTTGTCAAGCGTTGGTAAAACAGCCAAGTGTGAACGAGCCCTTAAACTCTTAAGGGGACACGGTTGTGCTGCTAGCAGCTTCCAGGAGCAGAAAGATCTTGTTATTTGATCATTGGCGGGATCTCTATGTTTTTAACCTTTACCAAGGCTCAGCTGTGTCCCAGGTGACTCACCTTTATATCATTAAACGTTGACCACCCGGTTGGGTGAACTTTTAGCTGGTACGCCTTGACAAATAAAATTATCTAATTATCTTTTAATCCTTAACACACATATAATTAAATAATAGCAACTCACAAAACAACTATTACTAGAAGATGGCAACAGTCTGTAGAAAATGATTATAGAGAGAAGACTGGAGGCTGGCTATAATATCACGTCAGGTATAAATCATATTGGAAGGAAGCCTGTATTGCCCTTTCTTCTCAGTTTGGATTCACTAAAATCTCCAATACAATGGGAACCAATGGTAGCATCCATCTCACCCGCCTTTTGTCTTCTGTTTATTGCTAAGATACAGGCTCTCTTTACATATGCGGCATAAACAAGACTGAGTCAGATTTCTGGGGTGTGATGCATGTGCAATTCTTGGAAAGTCTAGTAAAATATCACCTAAGATTGCTTCTAGAGGTTTTGATGAATCAGAATCCACTTCTCAGTGCCCCAAGTGGAAGTGAAGTTTATTGAGGGAGTTATCATAGAATAGTTTTACTATAAAATCTTTATCTGGCTCTATAAAATAATAACTTGTGAAACTGTCACCTAATTAATAGATGGTTACAAACAGTCTATAAAATTTAAACGATTGAATGAATGATTTACCCCAACTGGTATCTCATCTTGGTTGACAACAGACACAATCCTTTGAAACCTTAGTGGAAACCCTAGCTCTAACCCTAAAGCTAATGCTAAACCTAGTGCTAGCCCTAATAATGAATCCAGTCCTAGAACTCACCCTAATTTTGACCATGGAACTAACCCTAATGTTAGACCTAACCCTCGTACTTAACTAATGCTAACTCCAGTACTAGCCACATTAACCATAACCCTAGCACTAATCTTAATGCCAACCATGGGACTAACCTAAATAATGACTCCATTCCAGGGGTGGACTGACAACTCATGGGGCTCCCGGGGCAATAGGGGATCATGGGGCCCCTGTGCACTTGCCCAAACTCAAAAAAGCCTATGAAAAAGGTACCAGGGGCATCTCATGGGGCCCCCTACTGACCCCGGGCCCTCGGGCAGTGCCCGAGTTTCCAAATGGTCAGTCCGCCCTTGGTTGTGGGTTTAGTAACACTTTAACCCTAGTGCTGATCTATTGGTAACTCTAGAATTTACCCTAATGTTAACGTGGTTCTAAAGGCTTAAGGGTTTTGACCTTAATGCATGCCTCCAGTGCTGTGCCTGAGAGCAGCATCATTGCTCTCTCTCTTCACAGGCACAGAGGCAGCAGTGGGAGTCATTGGCTCCTGCTGATGTCAATCCAATCCAGTGAGCAGGGAGCAGAGGGTGGGGCTGTGCCATGCTGTGTGTGTCTATAGACACACAGAACCTGACTCATAGACACCATAGAAAGCTCTGGCTATAAGGGCAGACGCAGCAGAGGAAGAGCCAAGAGCATCGGCGGGGGGCCCCAGAAGAGGAGGTTCAGGACTGTTCTGTGCAATACCATGTTTTTTTCACCCAATGCGCACCCTGGCACTAACCCTAATGCTAACGCTAGCGCTAAATCTAAATCTAGGCCTAGTACTAACCCTAATGTAAACCCTAAAGCCCATCCATACCCTAACACTAATTCTGTTTATGAACTGAGCACTGGCATGGTGATCACGTGACTTTGTTTCACCTGGTTTTGTTTGAAAACAAAGCCATTCAGATTTGTTTCAAGCAAATCCCATCTAAATATTCCAGCTGGCAAAAAATGAAAATTTTAAAATAAAAATGTCAGACAGACTCGATAATTTTATAGCAATATTTGGTTTTGAAGAAATAACTCTTCTCATTCCTAGTGTGTTATAATTTCCTTCCTAGCACTTACTCTCTAGCCCCCCACTTGCCTTAGCTAATGAAGGGAACAGAATTACCAAGACATCTTGGAAAAAAAAGAAGCATTCAATGTTTCTTGTTTTAATTTCGGTTTATTTACTTATTTATAATTTGTCTATTTATAAACTGGGACGTGACATGGTGATCACATGGCTTTGTTTATCCACCCGGTTTTGTTAGAAAACAAATCCTTTTTTTCAAACAACTTCCATCTAAGCAATACAACTGGCAAACAATGATATAATTTATAAATACAAATTTGCAGTGGCAACCTAGATTTTATAGCAATATTTAATTCTGAAGAAACAAATGCTAATCCCTAGTGTGTTATAATTTCCTTCTTAGCGCTTAGTCTCCAGTCCCAACTTGTCTTGGATAATGAAGGTAAAAGAACTACCTAGACATCTTGGAAAAAAGGAACATTCAACCTTTCTTGTTTTGATTTCTATTGATTGATTAATTAATTGATTGGTGTATATTTTTCTATTTATAAACTGAGCATTGACATGGTGATCACATGGCTTTGTTTATCAACTTGGCTCTGTTGGAAAACAAGGCAATTCTTTTTTGTTTTCAAGCAAATTTTGCCTAAACAAGCCACATTTTTTACAAAATTTGCAAAGAAAAATTCAGCACTTTCTTTGCAAAATCAGTTTTATAAACTGGTTTCTTTATAAACTGAGCATTGACATGGTGATCACATGGCTTTGTTTATCAACTTGGCTCTGTTGGAAAACAAGGCAATTATTTTTTGTTTTCAAGCAAATTTTGCCTAAACAAGCCACATTTTTTACAAAATTTGCAAAGGTAAATTCAGCACTTTCTTTGCAAAATCAGTTTTATAAACTGGTTTCTTTATAAACTGAGCATTGACATGGTGATCACATGGCTTTGTTTATCAACTTGGCTCTGTTGGAAAACAAGGCAATTCTTTTTTGTTTTCAAGCAAATTTTGCCTAAACAAGCCACATTTTTTACAAAATTTGCAAAGACAAATTCAGCACTTTCTCTGCAAAATCAGTTTTATAAACTGAGCATTGACATGGTGATCACATGGCTTTGTTTATCAACTTGGCTTTGTTAGAAAACAAAGCAATTCTTTTTTTTTTTTCAAGAAAATATTCACCTAGACAATCCACATTTTATTCAAAATTTGCAAAGACAAATTCAGCACTTTCTCTGCAAAATAAGTTTTAGAAACTGGGTTCTTTAGAAACTGGGCATTGACATGATGATCACATGGCTTTGTTTATCAACTTGGCTCTGTTGGAAAACAAGGCAATTCTTTTTTGTTTTTAAGCAAATTCTGCCTAAAAAAGCCACATTTTTTTCAAAATTTGCAAACAAATTCAGCACTTTCTCTGCAAAATCAGTTTTATAAACTGGTTTCTTTATAAACTGAGCATTGACATGGTGATCACATGGCTTTGTTGATCAACTTGGCTTTGTTAGAAAACAAAGCAATTCTTTTTTTTTTTTTTTCAAGAACATTTTCACCTAGACAATCCACATTTTATTCAAAATTTGCAAAGACAAATTCAGCACTTTCTTTGCAAAATCAGTTTTATAAACTGGTTTCTTTATAAACTGGGCATTGACATGGTGATCACATGGTTTTGTTTATCAACTTGGCTCTGTTGGAAAACAAGGCAATTCTTTTTTGTTTTCAAGCAAATTTTGCCTAAACAAGCCACATTTTTTTCAAAATTTGCAGACAAATTCAGCACTTTCTTTGCAAAATCAGTTTTATAAACTGGTTTCTTTATAAACTGAGCATTGACATGGTGATCACATGGCTTTGTTTATCAACTTGGCTTTATTAGAAAACAAAGCAATTCTTTTTTTTTTCAAGAAAATTTTCACCTAGACAATCCACATTTTATTCAAAATTTGCAAAGACAAATTCAGCACTTTCTCTGCAAAATAAGTTTTAGAAACTGGATTCTTTAGAAACTGGGCATTGACATGATGATCACATGGCTTTGTTTATCAACTTGGCTCTGTTGGAAAACAAGGCAATTCTTTTTTGTTTTTAAGCAAATTCTGCCTAAACAAGCCACATTTTTTTACAAAATTTGCAAAGACAAATTCAGCACTTTCTCTGCAAAATCAGTTTTATAAACTGAGCATTGACATGGTGATCACATGGCTTTGTTGATCAACTTGGCTTTGTTAGAAAACAAAGCAATTTTTTTTTTTTTCAAGAACATTTTCACCTAGACAATCCTCATTTTATTCAAAATTTGCAAAGACAAATTCAGCACTTTCTCTGCAAAATAAGTTTTAGAAACTGGGTTCTTTAGAAACTGGGCATAGACATGGTGATCACATGGCTTTGTTTATCAACTTGGCTCTGTTGGAAAACAAGGCAATTCTTTTTTTTTTCAAGATATTTTTTACCTAGGCAAGTCACTTTTTTTTGTGAAATTTGCAAAGACGAATTCAGCACTTTCTCTGCAAACTCAGTTTTGATGAAACTCTACTCAGCCCTAGTGAGTTACAGTTTCCTTCTCAGTTCTCCAGCCCCCACTTATCTTGGCTAGTGAAGGAAACAGAACTATATGGACATCTTTGACAAAAATAAACATCCAACATTTCTTGCTTTCATTTTTATTTCCAAAAATTAGGCTTTTTAATGTCTTGGTTATTTTTTTTTTTCTTAGTGGCAAAAGCTGATCCACTCCCAACTGCTTTAATTAAATTCAAGTTGGCAGGAAGAAAACATAAAAATCAGGAGAGAAAAAAAAATCTTTTGAAGTTATTCTTTTCAGTTTTTATGCCAAGTCGCTCACTCATAAAAAGGACATCATTTTGTGCCAATTACACCGAACGTTCCATGTAAATGCATCTAAATTCAAGATAATCCCCTTTAATTCCTATTTAATAGCCATGAGTCACTGGTTTATTTCCTGTCCATGATTACATGAATTGGAGTGGAGTTGGTGCAGCACCGGAGCCGTGTCGGCCCACAGAACTCTCATCATTTTTGTTTTTAATTCTTCAGGAATGTCCTCCACATTCTATTTTGAATCACCGATTGATGCAGCTGTAGTCCAATTACTGAGATAAGGTTCTCAGCCTCCACCAGATTATAGTTCTAGGTGACTAAATGAAGAATGAAAATAAATTACCCCATCATTTTTCAGCCCAACCGAATGTTCAGTCAGATAAATACCTTTTATCGGCATTTATACAGCAGATGTGCAAAATTTACAGTTCATTTTCTTTAGAAAGTAGCCACAGCCTGAGTAGAAAAGCCAAGCTGCTGCCAGAATGCTGCAGAGAAGCACCTTTGCTGTTTGTGTGGAAGCAGTGGTCTCTCAGCAGAGATTGACACACCCCCTGCTGAATCACAGCTAGAGCTCTCCAATCAGAAGTGAGTATGAGCTTTATTGACCGCAGAGCTATAGGTATGTCTCTGCAAGGGGCGTGTTGGGTTCCTTTTTATTTCATTTTGTTTTAGATTGATTTTTTAAGTTACTAATTTTGCTGTTTATTTGTTTTCATCCGTATTAAAATTTTTCCAATGAAATCGAAGTTTTTGAATTCAAATTGAAAATATCCATCCAAATTTATTGTGAGGAATAGTTGCTCTATTCTATTTGAAACTTAAACTCTATATTCAATTTTTTTTTCTGTTCTATTCTTTTATTTTATATTCTATTCTAGTTTATTCTTTTCTATTCTATTCCTTTATTTTATATTCTATTCTTTAATATTCTATTATATGCTATTAGGTTCATTGGATCCTGTCTAAATTGTCCCTAGTATGTGTATGTATGAATGTGAGTTAGGGACCTTAGATTGTACGCCCCTTGAGGGTTAGGGACCTTAGATTGTACGCCCCTTGAGGGTTAGGGACCTTAGATTGTACGCCCCTTGAGGGTTAGGGACCTTAGATTGTACACCCCTTGAGGGTTAGGGACTGATGTGAATGTACAATATATATGTAAAGCGCTGAGTAAATTGATGGTGCTATATAAGTACCTGAAATAAATAAAATTCACTATTGAGTGTTTCCCCATCCACACTGATTATTTGAATAGGGGAATCAAGTAAATTTTTTTGGTTCATCCTGCTGGTTGAACAAAAACACTGACTCCTCTATGGGCTGCTTTAAAGTGATTCTAATCCTTTAATTTTTTTTTTTAAATAATGATCATGTCATGGCTTACTTGCTCTGTTCAATGGTTTTGTACAGAGCAGCCCTGATCCTCCTCTTCTGGTGCTCCTGGCTTCTCCTTTTCGGCAGGTCTTTGTGGCAGAAAAGCTGACATCATGGGAGACGGATAATCTTCATCAAGAAGCCCATAATATGACAAATAATTTAGCCATAGCCAGGGGCGGACTGACAATTCATGGGGCCCCCGGGCAATAGGGGATCATGGGGCCCCTGTGTCCTCACCCACACTTCAACCACACCCAAAAAAGCCTATGAAAGGTACCAGGGACATCTCATGGGGCCCCCTACTGACCCCGGGAGCTCGGGGAGTGCCCGAGTGCTCAAATGGTCAGTCCACCCCTGGCCATAGCCACCTCCATGAAATGCCCCTGGTACCTTTTTATAGGCTTTTTTGGGTGTGCTTTGAGTGTGGGCAAGGACACAGGGGCCCCATGATCCCCTATTGCCTGGGGGCCCCAAGAATTGTCAGTCCTCCCCTGCATGTGATCAATAAATAGATGGCTTGCATTACGGCTGCTCCATATGAGGACATGTTACTTAGAGCCTCAGGTGTGCTGCCTGCATCTCTCATATCACCTATATCTGGTTGTGTTTTTTAGGAATACTCGTCTATCAGACAGGATGGCCAATCACACGTTGTATATGTACACTTGAAGGATTGGACTAATTTCGTGTTGTCAAGGTAAAAATGTTAAGAATTTATGACAACACATTTCAGCCTTCCAACCATGCATGTCTGGCCTCAATATTTAAGTAAGATTGTGGGAGGCCTGAGGGATAGGTGGACGCTCAAAAACAGCCCTGTAAAAGGTCGTATTTACTGCATGTATCTAAGTCAACACATATTTATTGATAAAGACATTCTATAATAAGCAGGTAGTGTTCGGCCAGCGTGATAACACATGAACACATCATCTGCTCTTAGATTGTAAGCTCCCAGGATCAGGGCCCTCCTAACCCTCTTGTATTGTTGCTGTATTGTCTCCCATTATATTGTAAAGCGCTGAGCAAACTGTTGGCGCTATATAAATCCTGTATAATAATAATAATATATAAATCCTGTATAATAATAATAATATATAAATCCTGTATAATAATAATAATATATAAATCCTGTATAATAATAATAATAATATATAAATCCTGTATAATAATAATATATAAATCCTGTATAATAATAATAATATATAAATCCTGTATAATAATAATAATAATAATAATATATAAATCCTGTATAATAATAATATATAAATCCTGTATAATAATAATCTTAAAATAAAACGCAAAAAAAAAATATTATTGTAAAATAAAGAAAAGTCCAAATAAGTCCCAAATAAAGTCTTGTGCTCAGGGGCGGACTGACAACTCATGGGGCCCCCGGGTAATAGGGGATCATGGGGCCCCTGTGTCCTTGCCCAAACTCAAAAAAGCCTATGAAAAAGGTACCAGGGGCATCTCATGGGGCCCCCTATTGACCCCAGGCCCTTGGGCAGTTTCCGAGTCTCCAAATGGTCAGTCCGCCCCTGGGGGACACTTACACCCATAGCCACAGTATCATCGGTTGCCTCCTGCTGATATCCACCAGGCTCTTCCTAGTAAGGGAGATGTAGATGTACTCCACTATAGGATATTTGGACTCTTCCCACCAATTTCCTCCTGGTCTCTCTTCAGTGAGTTTCTCCAGACCCAAATTGATATCTGAATTCAAGCTTGCGAACCACACCCAACCACACCCTAACCACACCCAAAAAAGCCTATGAAAGGTACTAGGGGCATCTCATGGGGCCCCCTACTGACCCCGTCCCTCAGGCAGTGCCCGAGTTTCCAAATGGTCAGTCCGCCCCTGTTTGTGCTCTAAACATGTGTTAATTCGTAAGCCATAACAGCTTGGGAATCCACTGATTTGGTGAGTGTGGGTGAAATAGAACTATCACAGATGATGTGAGCACGCTGGAAAATTTATATAATTTCTCATCACGTTCTTTCTTGCTTTGGAGCACAAGACTTTATTTGGGACTTATTTGGACTTTTCTTTATTTTATAATAATATTTTTTTTTTGCACTGCGTTTTATTATAATATTTTGATGTCTTTTCATCTTTTGAGCAGCAGCATTTAATGATTGTGGTTTATTAATTTCTTTGGAGCAAGGTTTTTAATTTTCTGTAATAATAATAATCTGCTGCAGGGGCGGACTGACAACTCATGGGGCCCCCGGGCAATAGGGGATCATGGGGCCCCTGTGTCCTTGCCCAAACTCAAAAAAGCCTATGAAAAAGGTACCAGGGGCATCTCATGGGGCCCCCTACTGACCCCGGGCCCTTGGGCAGTGCCTGAGTTTCCAAATGGTCAGTCCGCCCCTGATCTGCTGTTACAATGGTAAAGGCAAAGGAATAAGTCAATGATGCATATAAATTCAACAATGAAAAAATACTATAAAAATATTAACACTGAACCACAGGCAGACATAAAAGGCACAAATATATACTCTGCATTCATTACTACATTATTAAATATACTGTATGCTGCTAACTGTGACAGCATCCTCCTATTGTCAGGGAGCTGACACTTTTGATTAACCCTTTGATTCTGGTATGGATTTCAAGGGGACTCCCCCCCCCCCCCAAAATACATACCAGTACCTTGTCCCCATGTAAATGAGAATAGGAGCCTCTTCCCCACAACCCTGGCCTGGTGGTTGTGGGGTCTACAGGAGATGGACTTATTAAAAAAAAGGAAGCCTCCAGATACTGTCCCTCCCATTCAAAGTGAGTGTGTAAAGTGTACTGTACCCAGGGGCGGACTGACCATTTAGGCACTCAGGCACTGCCCGAGGGCCCGGGGTCAGTAGGGGGCCCCATGAGATGCCCCTGGTACCTTTCATAGGCTTTTTTGGGTGTGGTTTGAGTGTGGGCGAGGACACGGGCCCCATGATCCCCTATTGCCCGGGGGCCCCATGAGTTGTCAGTCCGCCCCTGACTGTACCCCTACACATTCGAAAAAAAAGGCAATATTAAAAAAACACAGTGTCCACGTCAACCACAAAATCTGATGGCCACGGAATGCCAAAAAACCCCACTGCTTGCCAACATGCCTGAACCCATCACTTGACCTCCACTGAATGTCATCTTCACCGTTGCCACAATATAAGCAACAGGGCGGGTCCCTGGGTATGGTCATTGCTCATATTTGGTCAATGACACCATGGGGATTCTGTTTGCCGAATGTTAACTCTCCAGTTCTGAGGGATATTTCTATTCTATTAGGATTGAATGTTAGGGAAAAGTACATTCCCTCAGCAAAAGGCTAAAAGGAAACTCTTACATACATATTACATATGGTTTTTTTTTTTTTATTTAAATTTTTATTTATTTTTCATATATAATACATATTTCATCGTTATTCTCATACAAAAACCATTTCCATATCATTAATAACATTTCTTACTATCTTTATTCCCATTTACCTCCCCCCCTCTATCTAATTTCCCCCCTTCCCTAAATAAAACCTCCCTCCCCCCACATAAACCCACCCACTCTGCATTATTCTATTACCTCTCTTCCCAACTAGAATATAGGGTATATAAATCCTTCCATCTTTCTCACATTGCTACTTCATATATTTCACCATAGATTCTTCCCATTTTCTCCACCTCCTAGAGAACAACCCCATCCTGTCTTCCTGCATATAACACAATCTCTCCATCTTACATATTTGGTTCATTCTTTCCACCCAGTCCTCTATCTTCGGCACCTCTGGTCTGTGCCAAAACTTAGGTATCAGCCCCTTCGCCGCATTCAGGTAGCACCATATACCCGAGTCCTTATATTTATTTACTGATAACTCTATACTATGTAGTAGGCATACTTCTGGATCCAGTCCTATCTTTATCCCAGAGATATTCTCAATTAGTTGGACAATTATTTCCCAGAAACCTTGGATCTTCGGGCACTCCCACCATATATGATATAACGTACCTATTTTTCCACACCCCCTCCAGCACTCTTGTGAATTTTCCCCACATATCTTATACTCAACCTTCGGTGTAATGTGCCATCTCGTTAAACACTTATAATTTACCTCCACCTCTCTCATACATATTACATATGTTATGGGTATTATTAGTCATGTTTGTGCTAATGTTGAGACATGCGCAAAGTACATTTTTGGGTGTACGAGTTTCACACAGAATTTGATTTTTTCTCTTTGTTCTAAATTGCCGTCCATAATGAAATAGTACGCATGAAGAATAGCAGAATATTCTTGCTTCTTCACGCATGCAGAATAGCACCAGTTGCACAGTTGGCAGGCAATATAGAGCTGCGCTCATACTAATCTATGTTAATTGCATAATATTATTATTATTATTAACCTCTTGGCGTCAGCTGCACGCAAATGTGCGGCCTCCCAGCATCTGGACCTTGACACCGAGCGGCCGCACATTTGCGTGCAATTAACCACCTCCCGTCCGGCCCATGTATTTAAACGGCCGGACGGTGGCAGTGCAAGGGCGGGTGGCCATTTACAAACGGCCTACCTGCACCCTGCTTGTGCGCACTCCCTGAGAGCGCGCAGCACCGCAATCCGGTGCCCGCTGTGTCCTCTGGACACAGTGGAAACCCGATCGTCGTACGGGACCTCTGGCCAATCAGTCATCACATGCAGAGTAGTAAGCAAGATGTCACTTCTGACATCATTGCTTACTACGTGTGAAATCTGTGAATGATCACAGAGGTCACATGGTACAGGGCTATTCACAACAGCCTTGTACCATGTGACAAGCTGTGACCAATCACAGCTCACACAGTAGTTCTCAATGGCTGCAAAAATGCAGCTATAGAGAAGGAGAAATGATTGCTTTTACAGCCTTTATGGGTGTAAAAGCAATCAGTGTAAAAAAAAAAATCTTCATCACCCCCCACAAGTAGTACAGTATGTAAAAAAAAAAAAAAAACATAAATAATAATATAAAAAAATAAAAAAAAGTTTAAAAATGATCATTTTTGGTTATAAACTAATTTGGGTTATTTTTTTTTTTTTTTTTACTAAAAAGATAACGAAATAAATTTTGGCCAAGATTTATGATGAAATATTATTTATTTGCAAAATTTTATAAGAAAAACACTTTTTTTCAAAATTTTTGGACTTTTTCATTTACATAGCAAAAAAAATAAAAATCCCAGCGGTGAATAAATACCACCAAAATATAGTTTTATCTGTCTCAAAAAAATGCTAAAAAAATTCACATGGGTACAGTGTTGCATGACCGCGCAATTGTCATTCAAAGTGTGATAGCACTGAAAGCTGAAAATTGTCCTGGACTGGAAGGGGGTAAAAGTGTCCGGACTGGAAGTGGTTAAGAAAAACATATGTGCTGAGAATATGCACCCTGCATGCTTCCAGAACATATGTCCGGTATCACGGAATCTCCTCTTGCGATCGGGACCTTTCCCGATCATGTGACCGCCGTGACAGCGAATCACGGCGGTTACATGATCCTAAAACCTCATCCCGCCTCCCAGCTTCTGAAACCCTTAAATGGCTGGGAGGTGCCGGTTTCAATGGGTTAATATTATTATTAATATATTATTATTATGCAATTGAGGAAGCCACGTTACCCTGTGGCGTAACGCATAAGTAAGAGGCATATGACATCACGGCGCTCCAGGAGTGGACGCGAGTGGTAACTATACCAGTCTGAATCCCGATATGCACGATTGATGGCTCTGTTGTTTGAAGCGTGATATGTGTGGTGCGCTGTCAGCACCTTTTTTATGTGAGTTAATCTCCTAAGGTTTGGGATAAATAAAAGTTGTTTTTACGGTAACAGCACTATGTGGGTATTCTTTGTTCTCCCCCTTATGTGATCTGGTTGTACTGAGTGACGGAAACTTTGCAGCATATGGAGTAGAGGAGAGACTGGAGTTTATCTGGGAGCAACGCATTGGGTCCCTGCGGGACAAAAAGTGCATACTGATCATGCTATTTTAGTAAGATCAGAGGAATTCAGGTGAGAGCAAAACGGTGGGGGAAATCACTATTTTAACACAGTAGAAGAACACTTATTGGCGATTGTCACTAATGTGATTAAGAAGAAATTCCATGATCTGAAGCACTGGAAGATATATTTTGGGACTCTATCAGCTCGCAAGTTTTTTCACACACACCAGTTGCACAGTTCCCGATGTACACAGGACAATGTCTTTTGGCACACTGACTTATGAAGGTCAGTGCTCCCTGTGTTCTGTGTGTGCAGTCTTATGTTGCCATCTGTTGGCATATTACAAAACTAGTCTCAAATCTTTTCAATACCACCTTCTATTTGGTGTGAAGGGACATCATAGTCCCAGTGGATATATTCAGTATGAACAGATTTGAACTTGTTGACGGTATAAATTGTTGTATTTCATTATTTATGTATAATAGGGATTATATTGCGATTTTCAACAGCATAACTAACTAACTAACTAACTAACTATATATATATATATATTTTTTTTTTTTAGGCAACAGAAGTAAATGCGGTATGCAGGGGTGTATCGACCACGAGGCAAACAAGGCATTTGCCTAGGGCGGCAATTTTTAGTGGGGCAGCATCATCCCCCGGAAGAAGGGACCTGATGAGCAGTGGCAGACAGAGCCATGCAAGGCCGCTGTCTGAGGGGTACCTCTGGTCAGGGGCGGACTGACTATTCAAGCACTCGGGCACTGCCCGAGAGCCCGGGGTCAGTAGGGGCCCCATGAGATGCCCCTGGTACCTTTCATTGGCTTTTTCATAGCCTTTTTTGGGTGTGGGCAAGGACACAGGGGCCCCATTATCCCCTATTGCCTGGGGGCCCCATGAGTTGTCAGTCCACCCCTGCCTCCAGGACTCCTTTAGGTGACCCAGACAGCAGGAGGATTGGTGTGTGTGGGGGTGGAGAGCAGTTGCAGAACGATGCTCGTGTATCTCTCCCTCCAGCAGCTGAAAGCTGGTTTGAGGTTTCTCCCCCTCTTCCTGCTGCTGGAGGGAGAGACAGACCTGACCGTCACGGCAGTCACATGATCAGAAAAGGTCCCGATCATAAGGGGAGATCAGGACCTTTCCGGGAGTCACGGACATATATGCTGGGAGACTGCAGGGCGCGCAATCTCAGCACATATGTATTTTTTAATGGCAAGCAAACATGCGGCCGCTCGGCGTCTAGGCCCAGACGCCAGGAGGTCGCATATTTGCGTGCGCTCGGCGTCAAGGGGTTAAGGTCCAATCTGCATTGTAGGACATTTATATTCGGATGTGTTGAATCATGTTTACAAATCCTGCCTAAACGTTGGCACTTCACCAAGATCTTCCCATTACATGTACACTGACAGACAAATCGCACTATTACACTGGCTTGTGGAACTTGTTCGTCTTTCTTTTGCTGTACCTAGTTTATGTATTTATTTGGCACATACTGTATATATCTGTATATCGATATACAGGCGTACCTCGGTTTGCGTTCTGCGGAACGTTTCGTATTGCAAAAAATTAGTAAACCGAAATGCGGTTTCCCATAGGAATGCATTGAAAACCAATTAAACCATTCCGGAGGTCAAAAAAAAGTAAAAAAAAAAGTCTTTTATCTGTTCAAAACTATTTATAATGTGCACTTTAAAGGCATAAATATTGTACAGCGACATGATTAAAAATGTCCAGAATGGCCCCAAAACTTGATGCAAAAACAGCTCCAATACCTCACTCGATGCCACGCGCTACCCATAAACTCCAGCATGCACGGGGGCGGAGCTATAAACCTCCCAGGCACAATTCATCCTGGGGAAACTTGCTTCGTAATGAGAAAAAAAATTTGTAAATGCATTGAAAACCAATCAATCCGTTCCGGAGGTCAGAAAAAACTAAAAAAAAAAGTCTTATCTGTTCAAAACTCTTTATAAAGTGCACTTTAAAGGCACGGGGCCGGCAATAAACCTCCCAGGCGCAATGCATCCTGGGGAAACTTGCTTCATATTGCAAAAAAAAAATTCTTAAAACCAAGGCGTTATTTTCAATTGATTTTTATTCGTAAACTGAAAATTACGTCAACCGAGCTCCAACACTTCCACACTCAACGCCACGTGCTACCCACAGACTCCAGCCCTGCGCGGGGCAGGCGCTACAAACCTCTCAGGCGCAATTCATCCTGGGAAAAATTTGCTTCGTATTGCGAAAAAAAAATTGTAAATGCATTGAAAACCAATTAATCTGTTCCGGAGGTCAGAAAAAAGTAAAAAAACAAGTCTTATTTGTTCAAAACTCTTTATAAAGTGCGCTTTAAAGGCATAAATACTATACAGGGACGTGATGAATTTCCAGAATGGCTCCAAAACTTGATACAAAAACCGTTCCAACACCTCCACACTCGACGCCACGTGCTACCCATACGGGGGCACGGGGGCGGCGCTATAAACCTCCCAGGCACAATGCACCCTGGGGAAACTTGCTTTGTATTGCGAAAAAAAAATTTCTAAATGCATTGAAAACCAATTAATCCGGTCAGAAAAAAGTAAAAAAAAAGTCTTACCTGTTCAAAACTCTTTATAAAGTGCACTTTAAAGGTACACCTGTATATAGATATATATATATAATATATATAATATATATTTTTTTTGTTGTCACCTCGCATGCGTTCACATCTGGGAGACTAAGGTGGAGTCCAGTCCAGGTTTTCCAGGCCACTTTGGCAGAGTTGATTCCGGACTGGATTTTGTGGTCCACTGATGACCACCACCAGGTGATAAAATAAAGCAGGACTGGAGCCTGAAGTTGCTCCTGGCCTGGGACTCAGGGAGTTATACCTGAGAGAGCTGTGGATGAAGGAGTTTGTGTCGTACAAGAAAGGAAAAGGTTTGCACACCATTGTGTTTTGTTGGTGACAGGGAGAAACCCTTCACCTGTGAGACAGGAAATCTGAACTGTTTAGTTAGCGCCTGGATGGCGAGGGTTTCTCTTCTTCTGTTCTGTTTTGTTTATGATGTATGCAACCTTTTAACCGCTTAATGACCGCCCTATAGCAGATATACTTCTACACGGCGGCACCTGTGCGCAGAATCATGTATAGATGTAATTTTGCATTTCCACGAGAGCCCTATCCGCACCGCCATTCGCAGCTGCGGATGTCAATCGCCGGGTCCCGGCCGGTAATTATCTACCTGCACCCAGTGATTACCGAGCATCTCCGACGGGAGGAAGATTGTTTTGTTTACAGTCTTCCTCCCTGTCAGCTTGAGCACGCTGCTCAGCACAGCCATCCTGATCAGTGTGCTTACAGTGAAGAACACACCCTGCCCCCTAGTAAAACACTCCCATCACACAGTTAACCCTTTGATCGCCCCTCACATTAACCCCTTCCTGCCCAGTGCCATTAGTACAGTGTCAGTGCTTTTTTTTTAGCACTGATGACTGTATTGCTGTCACTGGGGATGTCAGTGACTCCAAGTCAGTTCCCCCCCCAGTGTCAGAATGCCTGCCGCAGTCCCACTAAAAGTTCTGATCGCCACCATTACTAGTAGAAAAAAAATCCCATTATATATACCACCATTTGTAAACGCTATAATTTACACGTATTGGGATTTTCTTTTTAGAAAAGACATGTAGCAGAGTACATTTTGCCCTAAATTTATGAGAAACTTTGATTTTTTTAAAAAATTTTTTACGGGAATATTGTTTTTTTCTAAAAATTGTCAGTCTTTTTTTTTCCTTATAGCGCAAAAAAAATATGCACAGGTAGTCAAATACCAGTGAAAGAAAGCTCAATTTGTGAGAAAAAAGGACGTAAATTTCATTTGGGTGCAGCGTTGCATGACCGTGCAATTGTCAGTTAAAGTAATGCAGAGCCGTAATGCAAAAAATGGCCAGTTATGAAGGGGGGTAAATCCTCAGGAGGGCGAGTGGTTAAATAAAACTGCCTACCTTTTTCCCAGGGAAGGTGATCCCCCACCTGAGCTAACCCACAATATATATATATTACTCACTGGCCACTTTATTAGGCCCACCTTGCTAGTCCTGAGTTGGACCCCTTTTGTCTTCAGAACTGCCTTTATTCTTCATGGCATAGATTCAACAAGGTGTTGGAAACTTTCCTCAGAGATTTTGGTCCATATTGACACGATAGCATTACGCAGTTGCTGCAGATTTGTCGTCTGCACATCCATGATGCGAATCTCCTGTTCCACCACAACCCAAAGGTGCTCTATTGGATGGAGATCTGGTGACTGTGGAGGCCATTGGAGTACAGGGAGCTCATTGTCATGTTCAAGAAACTAGTTTGAGATGATTTGATCTTTGTGACATGGGGCATTATCCTGCTGGAAGGAACCATCAGAAGATGGGGACACTGTAGTCATAAAGGGATGGACATGGTCAGTAACAATACTCCAGTAGGCCTCAGCGTTTAAATGATGCTCAGTTGGTATTAAGGGGCCCAAAGTGTCCCAAAAAAATCTCCCCCACAACATTACACCACCATCACCGCCTTGAACCGTTGATACAAGGCAGGATGGATCCATGCTTTCATGTTGTTTACACCAAATCCTGACCCTACTATCTGAATGTCGCAGTTGAAATCCAGACTCATCAGACCAGGCAACGTTTTCCAATCTTCTATTGTCCAGTTTTGGTGAGCCTGTGCAAATTGTAGCCTCCGTTTCTTTTGCTTAGCTGACAGGAGTGGCACCTGGTATGGTCTTCTGCTGCTGTATCCCATTTGCTTCAAGGTTGTACATGTTGTGCATTCAGAGATGGTATTCTGCATACCTTGGTTGTAACGAGTGGTTATTTGAGTCACTGTTACCTTTCTATCATCTCCAACCAGTCTGCCCATTCTCCTCTGACCTCTGGCATCAACAAGCCATTTTCCTCCACACAACTGCCACTCACTGGATATTTTCTCTTTTTTCGGACCATTCTCTGTAAACCCTAGAGATGGCTGTGTGTAAGAATCCCAGTAGATCAACAGTTTTTTAAATACTCAGACCAGCCCGTCTCCCACCAACAACCATGCCACATTCAAAGTCACTTAAATCCCTTTTTCTAACATACCGGATCTTCTGTATAAGAGTGGCTACTATTCCAAGCCTGCATTCATTTAGGATAAGGAAATTCACCATGAAATTGAATACACTTTGAAAATATGATACAGAAAAAACAAAAAAAGAAAAAGATACAATGTTACATTCGGTTGGGTTTAATAGAAGTGTGTTATTTTTCAACCTATGTAACTGTGTATCAAAAATGAAAAAAAGAAAATGATGTCACGTATTTAGACCTCAGGTCTACTGTCTACACTGGGTGACTGGGGACAAAGAGAAGGAAAATGTATTTAATACCTTCAGCTCTGTGTATACAAAGGAGCATGGGGGGGCTCTTGTCCATAATGGGCGTGATACTGAGACAGCTCCAGAGGATCCACATTGGTTCACAATTGATATGATCCAAAAATATTTAGACAGAATAAAGGTGAATAAAGCACCTGGACCGGATGGCATACACCCACGGGGCCTTAAAGAATTGAGCTCTGTCATTTCAAAGCCATTGTTTCTCGTTTTTAGGGACTCTTTAATGACTGTCATAGTACCACTGGATTGGTGTAAGGCAAATGTGGTGCCATTATTTAAAAAGGGGTCAAAATCCTTACCAAGTAATTATAGACCTGTTAGTTTAACTTCTATAGTTGGGAAGATACTGGAGAGTTTAATAAAAGACCACATAGATGAGTTCTTGCTGGAAAAAAATATTTTAAGCAACAGACAGCATAGATTCATGAAAGACAGAAGATGTCAAACAAATCTGATTTCTTTTTCTGAGGAGGTGAGCAAAACCTTGGACAGGGTGGTGGTGGTGGACGTGGTATACTTGTACGGGGGTTGCGGTGGACGTGGTATAATTGGACAGGGTGGTGGTGGTGGACGTGGTATAATTGGACAGGGTGGTGGTGGTGGACGTGGTATAGTTGGACAGAGGTGTGGCGGTAGACGTGGTATACTTGGATAGAGGGGTGGCGGTGGACGTGGTATACTTGGACAGAGGGGTGGTGGTGGACGTGGTATAATTGGACAGGGTGGTGGTGGTGGACGTGGTATAATTGGACAGGGTGGTGGTGGTGGACGTGGTATAGTTGGACAGAGGTGTGGCGGTAGACGTGGTATACTTGGATAGAGGGGTGGCGGTGGACGTGGTATACTTGGACAGAGGGGTGGTGGTGGACGTGGTATAATTGGACAGGGGGGTGGTGGTGGACGTGGTATACTTGGACAGAGGTGTGGTGGACGTGTTATACTTGGACAGGGGTTGCGGTGGACGTGGTATAATTGGACAGACGGATGGCAGTAGATGTGGTATACTTGGATTCAGGGGTGGACTGACCATTTAGAAACTCGGGTACTTTTTCACGGGCTTTTTTGAGTTTGGGCAAGGACACAGGAGTCCCATGATCCCCTATTGCCCAGGGGCCCCATGACTTGTCAGTCCGCCCCTGCTTGGATTTTGCAAAAGCATTTAACACATTCCCCCATGCATGGCTAATGTGTAAGGTAAAGTTTACAGGCTTGAAAAAATTTGTATGTAAATGGTGAGAAAACTGATCATATTCAGAGAGTAGTGGTTAATGATCATACTCTGAATGGTCTCGGGGTGTCAGTGGTGTACCCCAAGGTTCAGTGTTGGGACCCTTACTTTTTAATATATTTATAAACAATATCGGGTCTGGGATTAATAAATCCCATTTCAGTCTTTGCAGATGACACCAAGCTGTGCAGGGGAATAACGTCCTTACAGGACTTACAAGCCGACCTCAATGTTCTGTGTAATTGGGCAACTATGTGACAAATGAGGTTTAATGTTGATAAATGTAAGTTTCTGCACTTGGGGGCTAAGAATATGCTGCATCATACATACTAGGGGGGGTACAACTGGGGGAATCAATGGTGGGGAAGGATCTGGGGGTTCTGGTAGATCACAAGCTTTATATTGGCATCAATACATCAGTGGTTCATATAGTGAACTCTGTGTAGTTATTCACCCTGAGGTCATCACAGAGGACAAGGGGGCGCTCTTTACATCTGGAGGAAAAGAAATGTAATCCCCAAACATGGAAAGGTTTCTTCACAGTGAGAGCTGTGAAAATGTGGGATAGACTCCCTCAAGAGTTGGTTCTGGCCAGCTCAGTGAATTGCTCCAAAAAAGTCCTGGATACTTTCTTAGATACACAGAATATAACTGGATATAACATTTATAGGTAACGTTGATCCAGGGAATATCCGATTGCCTCTCGGGGGATCAGGAAGGAATTTTTTTTGCCAGCAGGAGCAAATGGG
Source organism: Staurois parvus (assembly GCF_062004578.1). Lineage (NCBI taxonomy): Eukaryota > Metazoa > Chordata > Amphibia > Anura > Ranidae > Staurois > Staurois parvus. Next base: position 896,761 of record NW_028318591.1, on the reverse strand, counting down.
ATCATGCTTTGCTGGGTTTTTTTCTTGCTTTCCTCTGGATCAACTGTGGGTATAGGATTATAACTTTTTTTTTATGGTTGAACTGGATGAACTTTTGTCTTTTTTCAGCCAGACTAACTATGTAATTATGTAACTACTGATCAATACAGTATATCCATGTGAAGGGCTATCTTCAGCCACCCGGGATGTATATCTGTTGCATACAGGGGCTTGCAGGCATCCTGTTGAAATCAAACAGACTGGTTTCTGATCCCATGCATTAGACCCGCACAGATGTACACTCCATGATGCATATGAAGGTCCATGCAGGTTCGTGCAGCCAGCTGCCTAGCTGGCTACCTGCCTAGAACACCTATGCATCCTGGGTGGCCAAATGTGGCACTTTGCACAGGTGTACAGATTGGTATGACTGTGTGAATGAAGTCTTTTCACCAATTCAGGTTCTTTCAGATCTGCAGCACTACTTCCCATCCTCTGAAAAGCGATCCACAGTGGGTCGCTTTTCACATAGTGATATAGAAGCAGCTGACAGACATTCATGAGAAGCTACTGTCATCTCCTGAATGCATGTGTTTTGTTTTTTTACATTTCAACTTATCAAATGGCAATTTTACATTGCAGGGCTGCACCACAATGTCCCGCTGTGCCACCAGCTTGTGGTTGCAGAGTGGATCAATTGAACTGAATAGGCAAGTAGGACAGGTGGTGCTGTTTGTCAAACTCTGCACTGGAAGAGACAGGGGCAGACTGACAACTCATGGGGCCCCCGGGCAATAGGGGATCATGGGGCCCCTGTGTCCTCACCCACACCCAAAAAAGCCTATGAAAAGGTACCAGGGGCATCTCCTGGGGCCCCCTACTGACACCGGGCTCTCGGGCAGTGCCCGAGTTCCCAATTGGTCAGTCCGCCCCTGGGAAGAGAAGAATGCAGCAGCCACTAAGCAAAATATTACCAGTGCGGCATGCGTACTGCCCTATCCAGCTGTGTTGTTACAATTTAGGTGGGTGGCCAGGGGGGCAGGTTGGTAAACTACTGAATACATTCATTGGCCCCTCAATGTGTCAAAGTCAGTCTGTACCTTTAGCAGAGAAACAACCCCAACCAGGGGCGGACTGACCATTTGGAAACTCTGGCACTGCCCGAGGGCCCAGGGTCAGAGGGGGCCCAATGAGATGCCCCTGGTACCTTTTCATAGGCTTTTTTGAGTTTGGGCAAGGACACAGGGGCCCCATGATCCCCTATTGCCCGGGTGTCCCATGAGTTGTCAATCCGCCCCTGGCCCCAAAGCATAATGCTTCCACCTCCATGCTTGACTGTAGGGATGGTGTTCTTAGGGTCAGTCAGCATTTTTCTTCCTCCAAACACAGCGAGTTGATTAAATGCCAAAGAGCTCAGTTTTGGTCTCACATGACTACAGCACTTTCTCCCAATCCTTCTCTGAATCATTTAGATGTTCATTGGCAAACTTCAGATGGACCTGTACATGTGCCTTCTTGAAGAGGGGGACCTTGCGGGCGCTGCAGGACTTCAATCCATGAGGGTGTATTGTGTTACCAATGGTTTGCTTGGTGACTGTGGTCCCAACTGCCTTGAGATCAATCACAAGCTCCTCCCGTGTAGTTCTGGGCTGATCCCTCACTTTTCTCATGATCATCCTTACCCCATGAGGAGAAATCTTGCATGGAGCTCCAGATCTTGGGCGATTGATGGTGATTTTGTATTTGTTCCCTTTGTGAATAATCACTCCAACTGTTGCCTCCTTCTCACCAAGCCTCCTGCTGATGGTCTTGTAGTCCATTCCAGCCTTGTGCAGGTCTACAATCTTGTCCCTGATGTCCTTTGACAGCTCTTTGGTCTTGCCCATGGTGGTGCCCAAGAAAGAGATTCTGTGGACAGGTGTCTTTTATACACATAATGAGTTGTCGATAGAAGCACCTTCTTACATTGACAGGACCAATCTGTGTACCACATGAGCACACAGCCAGTCTGTGGGAGCCAGAATCATTGTTGGTTAGTAGGGGATTAAATACTTATTTTACTCACTGAACTGCAACTCAATTTATAACATTTGTATCATGTGTTTTTCTGGATTTTTGGTTGATATTCTGTCTCTATCATTTAAAATACACCTATGATACAAATTATAGACCCTTCATTTCTTTGTGAGTGGGCAAACTTACAAAAACTGCAGGGGATCAAAGAATTATTTTCTCCACTGTATACGGTATGTTTTGTTGTGAAACTCTTTGAACACCCTCTACATTAATTAGTAGAGAGTTCTTTGCTTCATATTTTTGTTCCAGTACATGGAGCTTTACAATTCGGGTTCAGGGACTGTCTGGCACAGGACACTTTTCGGCACAGATATGGTAAGTATGCAGGTATATGGAGTTGTAGGGGTTAAGCTACTGTACATTGTACATATTTTGAATAGTTTGCATTTTTTTCATAATTAAAAGGGCAACTCCTGTAACCTAGTTCATACTAACAAAATAAACAAAGCAAAAGTTCAATTGAATATATTAGGGCCAACTCACACCTTTGCAATCATTTTCTGTCCACTGACTGTGTTGCAATGAGGCAGCCCATGTGAAGGGTGATGCTAACTACACACTCTTTATTTTACATTATCCCTTCCCTTTCTGTATGTAGACAATGGCTCTGTAATTATTTTAATAAAAAAAAATAAAATAAATAAACACATCTAAGTACTATTTTTCCTAACCGATATACAGCTGTCACATGACCCAGCTCTTTTCCAGCCTTTCTGCAAGGAAACAGTGGCAGGAGGAGCTTCTAGTCCTCTGCTGCTGGTCACATGTTAAAAAAAGCAATAACAGCCTTTGGGATAAAGAGTAAAAAAAAAAAAAATTATGATGAACTGTTTTAAACCACCATAGAAATATTTTGAAATTAAATCTTTATTATTTTTTGGAGTGCCGTGGTGTGGGAGGATTTCTGCCCATCTCAGGCTGTGCCACGCTCCTCCAGTCTGTGTCTCAGAATAACATGGAGGCAAAGCCTCCATCAATCAAGATGTACGGTAATATTCCCTCCCCCCATGTGTTTAGCTGGTTAGTGGACCTGAAGGAGGAGAGAGGGATTGTGCTGTGATTTACCATTGTATTTAAGCCCACCCCACATGGAAGAAAACATGTGGGAGGAAAGCAGGGAGGAAAACATACAAACTCACTGAAAACTGATCATGTGCAGAGCTGTCAAAACTGCTCTGCAAAATCCCTGACTGCATTGGGGACATGGACAGAATGGGAAGATAGGGAACAGCAGGATCAACCAGTTTTTTTTTCTGAATACCGAGAACAAATCTCATAGTGACTGTAAGTATAAACAACATGTAATACATATGTTATTGATAGATTGATGATTGATTTAGTCGCAGCTAGACACTCCCCCTTTCTGTTATATTCTTTCAGTTAGTGATAGCTCTTCATGAAGACAGGGCTTAAAAAAGTCACTGTCTTCTTATACTGAAAAAGACTGGAAAAGACATCTTCTGTACTGCAATTGGGTGAAGTAAAATTGTTTTGGATTCAACTTCTGTGTCTTATTGACGAGTTAAGCTGCCTGTGGATGCTGCTAAGTCAGCAGGTGACCAATACTCACAGTATCTTATTCAGTACAATATCTTATACAGTATCTTATTCCCAACTCTCCAATAGCCACCACCCGGAATAGGATAAGTATTCCTCCATCCCCCCCCCCCCCACTGACTACAACGCCAAATGTGCTATCCTGAGGTGTGTGTATATGGGGGGGGGGTTGTGGACTACTTTTATTTAATGGCTGAGCAGAGTTTATCTATGTCCAGGCTTACTTGTCTCTCTTGAGTGCCCGTCACCTCCATGGCAGATATCAAGAGGGAGAGTGGCGGGAGAGCAGAAAACATCCATTTGATCTCCTCTGGGTAGTATGACCCCCAGAAGCACTTAGCTATGACCACTTCCATGTTCAGAGCTGTCAAACTCAAACCACTGTGACCAAAGAAGAAGCATGTTGAACAGAGTCTAAGTACACAGGTGACATTAGAGGTCTGATAGGTGTGTAGTATGGGTAGTATGAACCCAGAAGCAGTCAGCTCTGAGTACTTACAGGTTCTGAGCTGTCAAACCCCAACGATTTTGGGGTTTGACAGTACAGTTTAACCATTTCAATACCGGGCAATTTTACACCTTCCTGCCCAGGCCATTTTTCAGGTTTCAGCGCTCTCACACTTTGAATGACAATTGCGCGGTCATACAACATTGTACCCAAACTAAAATTTTATCATTTTCTTCACACAACTAGAGCTTTCTTTTGGTGGTATTTAATCACCGCTGGGGTTTTTATTTTTTGCTAAATTAACAAAAAAAACCCAAAAATTTTGAAAAAAAAACACATTTTTCTTTGTTTCTGTTATAAAAGTTTACAAATAAATAATTGTTCTTCATAAATTTAGGCCGAGATGTATTCTGCTACATGTCTTTGGTGAAAATAACCCAAATTAGGATGTATTTTTTAGTTTGTAGGAAAGTTATAGAGTTCACAAACTATGGTATAGATCTGAATATTGATCAATCCTGAAGTACTGACAGCCAATCTAATTTCTTGAGGTCCAAGAATGTCAGGACAGTACAGATATCCCCCAAATGTCAGAACAGTACAGATATCCCCCAAATGTCAGAACAGTACAGATATCCCCCAAATGTCAGAACAGTACAGATATCCCCCAAATGACCCCTTTTTGCAGAGTAGACAGTCCGACGTACTTCATAAGAGGCATGGCGAGTTTTTTGAAGTTGTATTTTTATGTCATAATTTTTCGGAAAATTAAAAAATTAAAAAAATTATTTTCACTATTTTTTTTTTACAAACTGTCACCAGTGCAGTACAGCGTCATCATATAACTGGCATGGCGGTTAACAGGGACACTGACTGGTGACAGTATGAAAAAAAAAAATATATATATTTTTTTTATTTTTTTTTATTTTTTTATTATATTTAATTTTTTATTACATTTTTTTTATTTTTATTAAGATTTTTTTTTCATATTTTACTATGACCAAAGTAGTACAATGTTACCATAGTAACACTGTACTACTTTGGGGAAGTGATCAGTATTTTTTTTTTTTTTACACAATTTGCTTATAGCAAAGAATTACTTTGCTATAAGCAAGCATTTACCTGAATGAAATCGATTCATTCAGCTTTTTTTTTTTATTTTTTGTGCTTAGCTGTGATTTGGTCACAGCTAATCGCATGACATGTGCATGTGATTAGCTGTGACCATTCACAGCTAAGCACTAGTATACAATGGATGTCATCATGAATGAAGCCATCCATTGTATACAACTGTCATGTGACCTGCTGTGATTGGTCACAGCAGGTCACATGGTACCAACAACGGGAGCCGGTACTCGGATCTGTCATCGGCCGTGTCCGAGGTGCACGGCCCGTGACAGATCCCGCTGCTGCGCCGCTCTGCATTGCCGCAAATGGCGCATGTGCGGGAGCACGCCAAATGACATGCACCCGGAATGGAGAGGCACATCTGAAGCCGCCAAACGGCCATTGGCCGGGCGGCTAATGGTTAAGTACACTGGTAACATTAGAGGTCTGATAGGTGTGTAGTATGGATAGCATTTTTTGGAGTGGAAAGAAAAAGGGGTCCTGCACTATTTTGGTGCACATGAGGTGCGGCCTGAGCCACACAATGTATGGCTCAAATTGCACTGCACAGAAATTGCATGTGATTTCCACAGGAATGCAGTGCAGTGATCACACTGCTGCGATTTAAAATTGTACGATTTCTGAAGACTTCATTGTGACTTTTCTTGCAATTTTTTAATGCAATTTCCATTATATTTATTTATTTCAGGTACTTATATAGAGCCGTCAATTTACACAGCGCTTTACATATATATTGTACATTCACATCAGTCCCTAACCCTCAAGGGGTGTACAATCTAAGGTCCCTAACCCTCAAGGGGTGTACAATCTAAGGTCCCTAACTCACATCCATACATACACATACTAGGGACAATTTAGACAGGAGCCAATTCACCTACCACAGCGGTTCTCAACCTGGGGGTCGTGACCCCTTTGGGGGTCGAACGACGCTTCCACAGGGGTCGCCTAAGACCATCGGAAAACACATATTTCCGATGGTCTTAGGAACCGAGACACCGCTCCTCGCCGCCGCCGCCGCCGCCACCGCCGTCTCCAGGTGTGGGCGGGATGACATGCCGCCCCTGTCATCTGGACACACCTCGAGATCAATCCTCGCCTGTGATTGGCCGCCGGCACTGTAGCTCAGGAGAGGCACACAGGCGGCCAATCACCGGCAAGGAGGTGGAGCTTGGAGAGGAGGAGCCGAGCGGCACCGCGAAGATCGAGCGAGTGAAGAGGAGGAAAGCGGCCGGAGAAGGAAGACATCTGACAGGTAAGTGTCGGTACCATGGGAGAGGAAGGGAGCGAGCGAGCCCAGGCTGGAGCAGGGGTCTGCAAGGTAAGTATCATTGGTGTCAGTGGGAATAGTGCCCCATCATTGGTGTCACTAATACCAATGATGGGGCACTATTCCTCCCACTGACACCAATGATGGGGCACTATTCCTCCCACTGACACCAACGATGGGGCACTATTCCTCCCCCAAATGACACCAACGATGGGGCACTATTCCTCCCCCACTGACACCAAGGATGGGGCACGATTCCTCCCCCCACTGACACCAACGATGGGGCACAATTCCTCTACCCACTGACACCAAGGATGGGGCACTATTCCTCCCCCCACTGACACCAAGGATGGGGCACTATTCCTCCCCCCACTGACACTAAGGATGGGGCACTATTCCTCCCCCCACTGACACCAAGGATGGGGCACTATTCCTCCCCCCACTGACACCAAGGATGGGGCACTATTCCTCCCCCTACTGACACCTATGATGGGGCACTATTCCCCCCACTGACACCTATGATGGGGCACTATTCCCCCCACTGACACCAATGATGGGGCACTATTCCCCCCACTGACACCTATGATGGGGCACTATTCCTCCTCCCACTGACACCAATGATGGGGCACTATTCCTCCCACTGACAGCAATGATGGGGCACTATTCCTCCCACTGATACCAATGATGGGGCACTATTCCTCCCACTGATACCAATGATGAGGCACTATTCCTCCCACTGACACCGATGATGGGGCACTATTCCTCCCACTGACACCGATGATGGGGCACTATTCCTCCCACTAATACCGATGATGGGGCACTATTCCTCCCACTGACACCGATGATGGGGCACTATTCCTCCCACTGACACCGATGATGGGGCACTATTCCTCCCACTGACACCGATGACGGGGCACTATTCCTCCCACTGATACCGATGACGGGGCACTATTCCTCCCACTGACACCAATGACGGGGCACTATTCCTCCGACTGATACCAATGACGGGGCACTATTCCTCCCACTGACACCAATGATCGGGCACTATTCCTCCCACTGATACCAATGATGGGACACTATTCCTCCCACTGATACCAATGATGGGGCACTATTCCCCCCCACTGACACCAATGATGGGGCACTATTCCTCCCACTGATACCAATGATGAGGCACTATTCCTCCCACTGATACCAATGATGGGGCACTATTCCTCCCACTGACACCAATGATGGGACACTATTCCTCACACTGACACCAATGACGGGGCACTATTCCTCCCACTGATACCAATGACGGGGCACTATTCCTCCCACTGACACCAATGACGAGGCACTATTCCTCCCACTGACACCAATGACGGGGCACTATTCCTACCACTGATACCAATGACGGGGCACTATTCCTCCCACTGACACCAATGACGGGGCACTATTCCTCCCACTGACACCAATGACGGGGCACTATTCCTCCCACTGACACCAATGACGGGGCACTATTCCTCCTACTGACACCAATGACGGGGCACTATTCCTCCCACTGACACCAATGACGGGGCACTATTCCTCCCACTGACACCAATGACGGGGCACTATTCCTCCCACTGATACCAATGACGGGGCACTATTCCTCCCACTGATACCAATGATCGGGCACTATTCCTCCCACTGATACCAATGATGGGACACTATTCCTCCCACTGATACCAATGATGGGGCACTATTCCCCCCCACTGACACCAATGATGGGGCACTATTCCTCCCACTGATACCAATGATGAGGCACTATTCCTCCCACTGATACCAATGATGGGGCACTATTCCTCCCACTGACACCAATGATGGGACACTATTCCTCACACTGACACCAATGATGGGGCACTATTCCTCCCACTGATACCAATGACGGGGCACTATTCCTCCCACTGACACCAATGACGAGGCACTATTCCTCCCACTGATACCAATGATGGGGCACTATTCCCCCCCACTGACACCAATGATGGGGCACTATTCCTCCCACTGATACCAATGATGAGGCACTATTCCTCCCACTGATACCAATGATGGGGCACTATTCCTCCCACTGACACCAATGATGGGACACTATTCCTCACACTGACACCAATGACGGGGCACTATTCCTCCCACTGATACCAATGACGGGGCACTATTCCTCCCACTGACACCAATGACGAGGCACTATTCCTCCCACTGACACCAATGACGGGGCACTATTCCTACCACTGATACCAATGACGGGGCACTATTCCTCCCACTGACACCAATGATGAGGCACTATTCCTCCCACTGATACCAATGATGAGGCACTATTCCTCCCACTGATACCAATGATGGGGCACTATTCCTCCCACTGACACCAATGATGGGACACTATTCCTCACACTGACACCAATGATGGGGCACTATTCCTCCCACTGATACCAATGACGGGGCACTATTCCTCCCACTGACACCAATGACGAGGCACTATTCCTCCCACTGATACCAATGATGGGGCACTATTCCCCCCCACTGACACCAATGATGGGGCACTATTCCTCCCACTGATACCAATGATGAGGCACTATTCCTCCCACTGATACCAATGATGGGGCACTATTCCTCCCACTGACACCAATGATGGGACACTATTCCTCACACTGACACCAATGACGGGGCACTATTCCTCCCACTGATACCAATGACGGGGCACTATTCCTCCCACTGACACCAATGACGAGGCACTATTCCTCCCACTGACACCAATGACGGGGCACTATTCCTACCACTGATACCAATGATGGGGCACTATTCCTCCCACTGACACCAATGACAGGGCACTATTCCTCCCACTGACACCAATGACGGGGCACTATTCCTCCCACTGACACCAATGACAGGGCACTATTCCTCCTACTGACACCAATGACGGGGCACTATTCCTCCCACTGACACCAATGACGGGGCACTATTCCTCCCACTGACACCAATGACGGGGCACTATTCCTCCCACTGATACCAATGACGGGGCACTATTCCTCCCACTGATACCAATGATGGGGCACTATTCCTCCCACTGACACCAATGATCGGGCACTATTCCTCCCACTGATACCAATGATGGGACACTATTCCTCCCACTGATACCAATGATGGGGCACTATTCCCCCCCACTGACACCAATGATGGGGCACTATTCCTCCCACTGATACCAATGATGAGGCACTATTCCTCCCACTGACACCAATGATGGGGCACTATTCCTCCCACTGATACCAATGATGGGGCACTATTCCTCCCACTGATACCAATGATGGGGCACTATTCCTCCCACTGACACCAATGATGGGACACTATTCCTCACACTGACACCAATGATGGGGCACTATTCCTCCCACTGATACCAATGACGGGGCACTATTCCTCCCACTGACACCAATGACGGGGCACTATTCCTCCCACTGACACCAATGACGGGGCACTATTCCTCCCACTGACACCAATGACGGGGCACTATTCCTCCCACTGACACCAATGACGGGGCACTATTCCTCCCACTGACACCAATGACGGGGCACTATTCCTCCCACTGATACCAATTATGGGGCACTATTCCTCCCACTGACACCAATGATGGGGCACTATTCCTCCCACTGACACCAATGATGTGGCACTATTCCTCCTACTGCAAAATTACAGTTATGAAGTAGCAACGAAAATAATTTTATGGTTGGGGGTCACCACAACATGAGGAACTGTATTAAGGGGTCGCGGCGCTAGAAAGGTTGAGAACCACTGACCTACCAGAATGTGTTTGGAGTGTGGGAGGAAACCAGAGTACCCAGAAGAAACCCACGCAGGCACAGGGAGAACATACAAACTCCAGGCAGGTGGTGCCATGGTTGGGATTCAAACCAACGACCCAAGTACTGCCAGGCGGAAGTACTAACCATTTAGCCACTATTCTATGTATGTGAAAAAGTAATGAAAGAACTAAGAGCTAGAAATTGCTGCAGTAAAGCACACTTGTTAAGACACTGACATTCACATTCATTTGATATGATTTCAGGTGCAATTTCAATGTGCAAATTGCAGCTGAAATCGCACCAATATGACTGGGCACTAACACCCCGGCCACATCAAGCTGACTTTGAAATCGTGCGACTTACAGTCAAGTCGCACGATTTCAAAGTTGGGGGACATGCCGATTTGAGGTGCGATTTGCAAGACATCTGAAACAGATGTCTATGCAAATTGCACCAAAAGTGCATGTACCACTTTTGAAATCGGTGCGGCTCTGACCAAGTCGGAACCACACTGATATGACCGCTGTAATGGCGGACAATAGGGTGCGACCAGGGGCGGACTGACCATTTGAGAACTCGGGAACTGCCCTAGGGCCCCTGGGTCAGTAGGGGGCCCCATGAGATGCCCCTGGTACTTTTCATTGTATTTTTCATAGGCTTTTTTGGGTGTGGGCATGGACACAGGGGCCCCATGATTCCCTATTGCCCGGGGGCCCCATGAGTTGTCAGTCCGCCCCTGGGTGCGACTTGCCATGCGATTTGCAAGTCGCAGGGCAAGGAAATTGCATGCCAAATCATACCCGATGTGACCGGGGTGTAAGTCACCACTCACACCAAATCGCGTGATTTGTGTGCAATGTCAGGTGCGATTTCTGTAGACTTTATTGCTACTTGTGAAGATTTTCAACGACTTCTTGCAATTTGCAGTTCGATTTCCATTCTATGTATGTGAAATCATAACAAAACTGCAGAAACAGTAATGCAAGAACTACTTTAGAAATCACGCTGCTGAAAATTGCACGTGTTAAGATACTGCCTAAAAACATCCTCCCTAGCACGTGCAATTCACAACAAGAGTGTAGCAGAAATGCACATTCTCATTTTCTTTTGTGCGTTTTTTATGCGTAAACACGCATCGCGCATAGTGCAGTCCGTTCACTTCAATGGGCTGCATTATGTACAACAAGTGCGCCAAAGTAGCTCAAGAACCTCTTTGGTCGTGGAGCGTTGCACATTTTGGCGTGTTTGTAGTAGGTTTTGTCATGCAGCAAAACACGCGTCTGCTAACCGCAATTGGGGTGTCATTAAAAATTAGGCTGCATTCACGCTTTTCCAAACACGCAGCAATCTGCACACAAAACATGCACTTTGCTGCGTGTTTCGGAAACATGCAGCAAACACGTGCCACGTATGAATTGGCATTTCATAACTGAGCAGATGCAAACACAGTCTAAATGGCAACGCAAACATGCCGTGAGTTGCTATGCTTTTTCAAGGCGCTCGGCAAACCGCATTTGCAAGTTGTCGCAATGCCAGTGTGGCACGCGTTTGCCACGCATTTATGAAACAGGAGGTAAAGTGCGTGTTTTCTGTGCGGGTTGTCACACGTTCAGAAATGTGCAGATGTCAATGAAGCCTAATTGTTAATGACACCCTAATTACGGGTTAGCAGAGGCGTGTTTTGCCGCATGACAAAACACACTACAAATGCGCCAAAATGCACACTGAAAAGACAGGTGACACCCCACAACCAAAAACGTTCTTGAGCTACTTTGTGGCATTTGTCCCATGTAGGGCAGCCCGTTCAAGTGAAGGAGCTGCCCTATGTGCAAATCCGCAAAAGAATTATAAGCGGGAATGCTCAGGTGTTTATGGAATCTGCGAGGGAGGAAGTTTTTAGGTAGCAAGGATGACCAGGGAGGAGAGGTGAGGGTAAAAAAAAACAGATTCATCAAAGTCCTATAGGAATGCTTCTTTTCTATAAAGTTTTTTTAATTGAAGTCAAATCAAAGTTGCAAACAAATTGCACTTCATAGTTGCACTGGAACTCTCATGACAAAGGGGTTGCAGCAGTGTGAACCGAGGCGTACACAGAGAGTGCAGTACACAGAGAGTGCAGTACACAGAGAGTGCAGTACACAGAGAGTGCAGTACACACAGGGACTGTGCAGTATACAGAGAGTGCAGTATATATAGGAACTGTGCAGTGTATCAGGATTTCTGGGTAGAAACACATCTCTCTGCTGCCATCATGTGGTACACAACTATTATAACAACGCTAAAATCTTTACAATTATTATTATTATTATACAGGATTTATATAGCGCCAACAGTTTGCTCAGAGCTGTACATTATAATGGTAGACAGTACATGAGACAGTACAGTAACAATACAATACACGAGGGGTTTGAGGGCCCTGCTCCTTGGAGCTTACAATCTAGGAGGGAGGGGATAGTGGTACAGGAGGAAATAGCTGTGGGGGATGGAGTGGTAGGAAGAGTGGAGGAGATCGGCAATTAGGTGAGGGCGGGGTAGGCTTCCCTGAAGAGATGGGTTTTCAGGGTGTGCCTGAAGGTGAGGAGGGTAGGTGACAGTCTGATGGATTGGGGTAGTGAGTTCCAGAGGATGGGGGAAGCCCTGGAGAAGTCCTGGAGACGGGCATGGGAGGAGGAGACCAGGGAACTAGAGAGTAGGAGGTCTTGTGAGGAGCGGAGGGTGCGTTTTGGGTGGTATTTGGATATCAGGTCGGTGAGGTAGTTTGGGGCAGCGTTATGAACAGCTTTGTACGTCAATGTTAGTAATTTGAATTTTATGCGTTGGGCAATCGGAAGCCAGTGGAGGGATTGGCAGAGGGGGGTGGCGGATACGGAGCTGTTGGTAAGGTGGATGAGTCTGGCTGCAGTATTCAGAATAGACTGAAGCGGGGATAGCCTGTGATGAGGTAAGCCGGTGAGGAGGGAGTTACAGTAATCGAGTCGTGAGATAATAAGGGAGTGGATGAGTTGCTTAGTGGTTTCTGGGGTTAGGAACGGACGTATTTTGGAGATAATATGGAGGTGGAGTCTACATGAATTTGTCAGCGATTGGACCTGGGGCTGGAAAGACAGATTGGAGTCTAGAATGACACCAAGTATATACAATCTTGGACAATGTAAAGTTATGAATTATCTCATCTAAAAGCCCGAAGGGGAGTAAATTATAAAAAGATGTGGCCCTCTAAACAAATAGCGCTGGCATACATTGGTGAAAAACTGGGAATTCTTACAACAATTGGGCAATCGCGAGAACACACGGGAAACAAAAGGGCAATAATTACAAGAGACAGGCAAAAAAGAAGCAATTGTTATAATACAGCGGGCAACCAATACACTACACAGACTGGAAATGGGCAACTATTATAAGAAGTGGGCAAGAAATGGGCAACTGAGAAAAGGTGTTGCCAAAAAAATGTGAAATCCTGAGGTTGTGTGGGCAAGAGAGGGGCAATCGTGAAAATATCCAGGGCAACAAGTGGGCAATTGTGACAATATTTGGGCAACAAGTGGATAATTGTGACAATATTTGGGCAACAAGTGGACAATTGTGACAATATTTGGGCAACAGGTGGACAATTGTGACAATATCCAGGGCAACAAGTGAGCAATTGTGACAATATTTTGGCAAAAAGTGAGCAATTGTGAAAATATTTGGGCAACAAGTGGGCAATTGTGACAATATCCAGGGCAACAAGTGGGCAATTGTGACAATATCCAGGGCAACAAGTGGGCGATTGTGACAATATTTGGGCAACAAGTGGACAATTGTGACAATATCCAGGGCAACAAGGGGCCAATTGTGACAATATCCAGGGCAACAAGTGGACAATTGTGACAATACTTGGGCAACAAGTGAGCAATTGTGACAATATCTGGGCAACAGGTGGGCACTTGTGACGATATCCAGGGCAACAAGTGGACAATTGTGACAATATTTGGGCAACAAGTGGGCAATTGTGACAATATTTGGGCAACAAGTGGGCAATTGTGACAATATCCAGGGCAGCAAGGGGCCAATTGTGACAATATCCAGGGCAACAAGTGGGCAATTGTGACAATATTTGGTCAACAAGTGGCCAACTGTGACAATATCCAGGGCAACAAGTGGGAAATTGTGACAATATTTGGGCAACAAGTGGGAAATTGTAAAGATATCCAGGGAAGAAATGGGCAACGAATCAGACATGTAGCAGGTTTGCTGGGTAGCACATCTCTCTGCTGCCATCATGTGGTACATGACTAATATAACAATGCTAAAAACCTTACCCATACAGAACAATGTAAAGTTTTGAATGATCTCCTCCAAACCATCACAGGACCAAATGCTTTCAGGGGAGTAAATGACAATAATTTATATCTCTAACAAAACAGCTGACTTACATTGGCAAAAAACTGGCTAACTTCATGATTTCTGCCACTCTAAACAGTTTGTTTATAAAAAAAAAACGCACCCAGTGAAATTATGTGTTGATTCTAAAATGCTGTATTGTGCCACTAGATGGCGGTACGGATAACAGGAAAAGATACTCAGTGCCATCTAGTGGCTAAATGCTGTATTTTCCATTTTAAAGCCGCAGAATACATTCGTCCAGCACAGGAAATAGCCCAATGAGATTGTTTTTTTTTCTTGCTTAATTCACACAGAACAAATGTACATGTATGTTCAATGAGCAAATTGCTATTCAGTTTTCTGTATAAATACACCCCCTAGTTCCTTGGTCTGGTGCTCTAGTTAGACTTTCCTATATCTAGAAATAAAAATCTGACAGGGCTCAGACCTAAAAAGCTGTCAGCAGGACAGGAAGTGAAGACGTGAGGGTAAATTTCTCTAACAGAGCCCCAGTTAGCAGTAAAAATCTTACAGGAGTTCTAATCCCTCCAGGCTAGTTTTGGATATATATACTGTAGACTGGAAGTCCTTCTACAGCAACAGAGCTGCATTCTAGCTATGATGAGAAGTTTAGAAATAAGCACTCCATTTCCTGTCATTGATTTTGGGATACTATTTTCCTCTAGCCTTAACCACTTCCTGTCTGGACACTTTTACCCCCTTCCTGTCCAGGCCAATTTTCAGCGCTATCACACTTTGAATGACAATTACGCAGTCATGCAACACTGTACCCATATGAATTTTTTAGCATTTTTTGAGACAGATAAAGCTTTATTTTGGTGGTATTTATTCACCACTGGAATTTTTATTTTTTTTTGCTATGTAAATGAAAAAGTCCAAAAATTTTGAAAAGTGTTTTTCTTATAAAAGTTTGCAAATAGTATTTCATCATAAATCTTGGCCAAAATGTATTCCGTTATCTTTTTAGTAAAAAACAAATAACCCAAATTAGTTTATAACCAAAAATTATAATTTTTAAACTTTTTTTTACATTTTTAAAAGTTTTTATATTATTATTTGGTTTTTTTAACATACGGTCTCCCTAGCAGTACGGTGTCACCATGGTGACACTGTACTACTTGGGGGTGATGAAGATTTTTTTTTTTTTTACACTGATTGCATTTACACCCATAAAGGCTGTAATGCAATCATTTCTCCATCTCTCTAGGTGCATTCTTGCAGCCATAGAGAACTAGTGTGAGCTGTGATTGGTCACAGCTTGTCACATGGTACAAGGCTGTTGTGAATAGCCTTGTACCATGTGACCTCTGTGCTCATTCACAGATTTCACACGTAGTAAGCAATGATGTCAGAAGTGACATCTTGCTTACTACTCTGCATCTGATCACTGATTGGCCAATCAGTGATCACATGATCGGGACCTTGCACAGAGGTTCTGTCCGACGATCGGTGTTCCGCTCCCAGGGAGCACGCACAGGCAGGGTGCGGGGAGGCCATTTATAAACGGCCACCCGACCCTTCGCTGCCACCGTCCGGCCGTTTATATACAATGGCTGGATGAGAAGTGGTTAATAAAGGGTTCATATCTTTAGAGTTGATCTCCATGCAGATACAAAAGAAACACATTTATATTTATTTATACATTACATATATGTTTTAAATACAAGCAGTGTAAGTGTAGTAGCAACTTTGGGAATACCAGGTAAAACTCCGGACACGAACTTGAGGAAAACAAACCTTTTATGTAACCAGCCCTGGTTGAGACTTAGTAAGGACTCATGTCTGCAAAGCTAAGTGCCTTCAAAAGCCTCTTACATGGTGTATATACCAACAATTACGTCACAATGCATATATTTCCTCTTTCACTTTTCTGTACATTTAAAATACTTTCTATACTTGAGTACCAGCTACAGACTGGGACACATTACTTCACAGGAAATAAGGGAGGGGGGAGGTGAGCTGATAACTTTGCTTTTGCAAACAGAGGCTGTTAGAAATGTTAAAGTTTAAAGAGAAACTACTATATCTGGGTGCTGCCACATAAGTACCTGAATTTAACTGGAGTCTCTTGCTGTTCCTGTACAGCAGAGCTCAGACTCGAAGTGAGAGGAGCAGCACAAGGAGCCAATCAGGTCTATTGTAGTGCACAGGTACTAACAAGAAGTATGCTGATAGGAGGAGAGAGCAGAATGGCCAAGAGATAAGCTTCTCAGTCTGCTGCTTCTTTGTAGGGGTTTGGATTTTGCCACTACTACTACTACTACTCCCCCCCCCAGAGCTTGCTGGCTTTGCGAATTGTGAATTTTTAGCTGCAGATTTGCAGGTTCACCACCAAAAACAAGGAACAACCCATAATGAAATGCATCTTTTCTGATCTGCTGAGTCAAAAGAACCAATAATCTGAAGTAGGGATGAGCTTAAGGTTTGGTCATACAATACTACAAAGGCATTCGGTTTAATAATTGGAATATTTACCTGATCGGTGTTAGGACAATCATCATGTATAATAGTGGTATAACTTCCCCTATTATACATAACAGCTCCCTGCTGTCAATGGATGTTAAGGAGAAGGTCCCCGCTCCCCCAAAAAAATTAAAAGTCAGCATCTATAAATACTGTAGCTGCTGACTTTAAATATAAGGCACTTACCTGTCCAGGGGTTCAGCACCATCGTCACCTGGGCTAGTTCTTCTATAGCCTCCGGTTCCCGGTTCCAGGGAAAGCTAAAAAATACTGTGTGGTGGTTCCCCCATAGTTCCGACCAGAACCTTTTCTATTAGCCTTGAAAACAACCAGAACTGTTTTTTTTTTCTTTAATGTTCGTCTCCCCTTGACTTAAATGGGGTGTGGATTCTGCACCCAAACTTTAGTCATGTTCACTGGTTTGTAAATGTATTGTACTCATTAGTGACCACCTACTATGTCTACCACATGCCACACAGTCATAGTCCCCCACACCAGGGAGCCAAAGTCCCTACTCTGTCCCCCACTCCAGGAAGTTCTTACTTTTTCCCCAACTCCATGCAGTTGAACTACCTACTTATGTCCTCCACACCACACTTTCAAAGTACCTACAGTGTCCCTCACCCTATGTAGTTGCAGCTTGCACCAGGGGCGGACTGATCATTCGAGCACTTGGGCACTGCCCGAGGGCCCAGGGTCAGTAGGGGGCACCATAAAATGCCCCTGGTACCTTTTTATAGGCTTTTGTGGGTGTGTTTTGAGTGTGAGCAAGGACACAGGGGCCCCATGATCCCCAATTGCCCGGGGGCCCCATGAGTTGTCAGTCCGCCCCTGGCTTGCACCATGCACCATGCCCCCCACTCCACACAGTCAGAGTGCCTACTATGTTCCTCACTCTATGTTGTTGAAGTTTCTACCATGTCCCTCACTCCACAGAGTCAAAGTACCTACACTGTCCCTCATTACATGCAGTTGAAATACCTACTATGTTCCCCTCTCCACCCAGTCAAAGTACCTACTATGTCCCCCACTCTACATAGTCCAAGAACCTACTATGTCCTACACTCCACGCAGTCGAAGTACCTACACTGTCCTCACTCTATGTAGTTGAAGTTCCTACTATGTCCCCCACCCCACAGAGTCGAAATACATACTATGTCCTTCACTCTGCACAGTCCAAGTACCTACTATATCTCTGACTCTATGCATTTGAAGTTCCTACTATGTCCCCCACTCCACAAAGTCGAAGTACCTACTATGTCCTCCACTCCATGCAGTCGAAGTTCCTACTATGTCCCCCACTCCACAAAGTCGAAGTACCTACTATGTCCTTCACTGCATGCAGCTGAAGTACCTGTTACGTCCTCCACTCCATGCAGTCGAAGTACCTACTATGTCCCTCACTTCATGGAATCAATGTACCTACTATGTCCCTCACTTCATGAAATCAATGTACCTACTATGTCCCTCACTTCATGAAATCAATGTACCTACTATGTCCCTCGATTCATGGAGTCAATGTACCTACTATGTCCCTCGCTTCATGAAATCAATGTACCTACTATGTCCCTCACTTCATGGAGTCAATGTACCTACTATGTCCCTCACTTCATGGAGTCAATGTACCTACTATGTCCCTCGCTTCATGCAGCTGAAGTACCTACTATGTCCCCCACTCCGTGCAGTCAAAGTACCTACTATGTCCCTCACGCTATGCAGTTGAAGTGCCTACTATGTCCTCCACTCCATAGACTCAAAGTACATACTATGTCCCTCACTCAGTGCTGTTGAAGTACCTACTATGCAATCCACTCCACCCAGTTGAAGTACCTACTATGTCCTCCACTCCAAAAAGTTACTCCAATCCTAGCAGAAATTCTGCAATCCTTGTAGGAAATTCTTAATCACTTTTAAAAAGTGACGTCACTCCCCACCTTTAAAAACATGGAGTGTTATAGTCCTAACTCCAGGCACAAAAAATAACAAAAAAAATGGCACCAATATGAAAAAAAAATTTCAGAAATATTCATTCTATGAGCATTGGCTCCATCTAGTGGTCATAATGCGGTATTTTTCTAATTCACTTTGTATGAATGAATAATATTCGCCCTGGAAAGAAAAGGGCCTAATAACATTTGTTCTTGTCTCCATTCACATAGAACGAATGTACATGCAGTTTCACAGGACAAATAGCTCTGCAAAGTTGTTATGAATAAACCCCATGTTGTAATAAATTTTATGTAGGCAGTAATCAGCAATCAAACCTTGTGGTAGCATTAAACTGATTGCAAAATGAGGAAGTTATGCAAAAACTGCAGTCATGCTTTGCTTAAAAAAAATTAGACACTTGTAATCGATCTCCATTCACTATAGATGTCCTGCTTAGAAAACACATTTTGTAGTATGTGTGTCATGCCTACGTCTGTGTGAATGCGGGTCTTAGGAATGCACATATTTGTCCATTTTATTGTAATAGTCTGTTTTAAAGAAGTTCATATTTATTGAACTACCTTTACTGGGAACGGCTCCAAATGGCAGCCCCTGAGCAGCACCTGGTCACAGATTCTTGGCCTTAAGGGCTCTGCTATCTCCCTGTAAAGCATGTAAAAGTCCTGGACTTCTTTTTTTTCTTTGCTTTAGCCACAATAAACGTTATTAACACCAGACAAGGTCAATCCAACACATCAATCCCTGCCAGATGTGATTCCTCCACTGACACATTTCGCCCCCAATCTGGGCATAGTCATAGATCGGGGGTGAGATCAGGGGTGGACTGACAACTCATGGGGCACCCGGGAAATAGGGGATTATGTGGCCCCTGTGTCCTCACCCACACTCTAACCACACCCAAAAAAGCCTATGAAAGGTACTAGGGGCATCTCATGGGGCCCCCTACTGACCCTGGGCCTTCGGGCAGTGCCCGAGTGGTCTGTCTGCCCCTGGGTGAGATGCACCCAAGGAGGAATTCTGAAGTTCTGCGTTTCACAGAGGTGAGCTAGGAAAGTCGGACAACATTGTTTGGGATGTCAGTTTAGGGTGCCCAGGAAGTTAGGGGCACACTGGATTTCTGGCAGAATCAACAAGTTTTTTTTCTTTGCGCTTATTGAACTAATATAACAAAGTGGCTTTAAAACTGAACTCCAGGAAAATGAAAAAAAAAAATAAATCCACCCTTGCAGTGTGGCCCACAAACACCTCAGAGGTTAATTGCTTATTATGTCTAGGGGGGTTTCATAAGAGGCTAATTCCTTGATACGGCCAGATGTAGCGCCCTCCTATTTCACCTGCTGTAAATGTAGGCGAAGCCTTGGCATCACCATGTGTAGGAAGGAGCTGGCAGTCTTTAAAAATGCAAATCTACATTTTTGGAATGCATTTACAAATATAAGTTATATGTTAAAATGACTTTATGTTAAAAAAAATCTGAAGAATATATTTAAAAAATATATATTTAAAAAAATATTTTTTTATATATTAAAAAATGCATTTCAACATGCGGTGTGTGTGTGTGTGTGTATATACATTGCATGTTGAAATGCGTTTTTTTAATATATATTACAAAATATATAAAAAATATTTTTTTAAATATAGTCTTCACATTTTTTTTTAACAAGCGCCACTCCTGAACTGGCTGCTCCTCCTACTTGACACTCTTCAGCTCTTCACCTCAAGGGTTAAAGTTGATTCACACTTTCCGTACTGCAGTGGACCCTATGATAGCAACCCTGCCACACAGCAGAGTGCCCTATGCCTGGCCACCGCTACCTGCAGAATCTCCGTCACTGGCCACCACTGCTCCACACCCGAATTGGCTGCTCCTCCTACTTGACACTCTTCAGCTCTTGACCTCAAAGGGTGACGTTGATGAACACTTTCTGTACCGCAGTGGACTCTATGATAGGGACTCTGCCACACAGCAGAGTGCCCCATGCTTGCCCACCTCTACCTGCAGAATCTCCGTCACTGGCCACCACTGCTCCACACCCGAATTGGCTGCTCCTCCTACTTGACACTCTTCAGCTCTTGACCTCAAGGGGTGACGTTGATGAACACTTTCTGTACCGCAGTGGACTCTATGATAGGGACTCTGCCACACAGCAGAGTGCCCCATGCTTGCCCACCTCTACCTGCAGAATCTCCGTCACTGGCCACCACTGCTCCACACCCGAATTGGCTGCTCCTCCTACTTGACACTCTTCAGCTCTTGACCTCAAGGGTTAACGTTGATTCACACTTTCCGTACTTCAGTGGGCCCTATGATATGGACCATGCAGCGCAGTAGAGTTCCCCATGCCTGGCCACCTCTACCTGCAGAATCTCTATCACTGGCCACCACCACTCCACACCCGAATTGGCTGCTCCTCCTACTTGACATCCTTCAGCTCTAGACCTCAAGGGTTAACCTTGATTCACACTTTCCGTACTGCAGTGGGCCCTATGATAGCAACCCTGCCACACAGCAGAGTGCCCTATGCCTGCCCACCGCTACCTGCAGAATCTCATTGGCCACCACTGCTCCACACCCAAATTGGCTGATCCTCCTACTTCACACTCTTGACCTCAAATGATAACTTTGATTCACACTTTGTTTCATAACCACAAGAGGTAACTTTGTTTTAGCACACTTGTATTGCACTGTAGCACAAACATTGTATAACCCAGAGGGTAAAATGAGTAAAGTACTCTTCATTCCCCAGTTCTTTTAATACACTATTTAAGTTCTGTTGGGCACTGATGGGCAGCACTGTTGGGCACTGATGGGTGCTTTTGTGGATGCACTGATAATCAGTGCCCTGATTATCAGTGTAGATGAATCCTTGCCGGTTATCGGCAGAATTTTCCTCATGCCTCCTTACTGCTGATAACCGGCAAATGTATTTACATGGTGATCATCTGTGATTGGACACAACAGATCACGTGGTATAAGGATGCTGTGATTGGCCCTTTACCATGTCATATGATCAGCTGTGTCCAAACGACACAGCGATTGGGTGCAGACCGATGGGCGCATTCTGGGAAGATGTCATATGACTCCCTCCCAGAAATGGACGACCGCGCTGTAGCCATCATTCAGCTATAGTGCGGTCAAGAAGTGGTTAAACCCAGTCATGTATGTAGCAGCCTCTTAGATAGACTTGCTAGGATGTTATGTACATTTAATTATTTTTTGCTCCCCTGCAATCATTGGAGCAGCTATTGATTTTTTGGGGGGGCTGTTCTTGATCTCACATGTTGCAAGTTTGATTGCTCTCCCCTGCTTTCTGGATGCTCCTGGAACATAGGAGGTTTAGCAAGGCAAATGTGCAACCTGAATATACAGTGTGTTTCAAAAAGAATGACCCAATTTCAAAAACTTGTATTTAATAATTAAAATGAGTTAATTGCATAACAATATACAAACTATGAAGTAAGTCTTCAAGTTTCCCCCACCATGTTATAAATGCTCTGTGTGCTCTCCACCTGCTGTATGGATAACATTGAGACGATAGGTGAATTCATCCCCAACGCGTCTGCAGCCGGGATTCTGTTTTTGAGCTCATCCAAATCAGCGGGTAATGGTGGAAAATAAACTAATCCCAACGGGATCTCTAGTGGTCCACAGCACGGGATTTCCCAGGACGCGGAGTCTAAGTCCCAGTCTGCCTTTTCACCAGAGCCCCTGATGGTGGGGATGGACTTGGTGCAAGACTGGAACCAGGTCGCGCCCCTGGGCATCCCCGGCGGTGGTAGAGGAGTCCCGCTGAGGGTATTTGCCCGGGGTGAGCCTGCTGTGAAGGGGCTGACAGGTCCCGATCCGAGCAGGATGGATGGATGACTGCTAGGAGTGAGCGAGGTCAGACTAGCCGGGTCGGTAACAGTGGGGACAGGTGCGGTACCAAGCAGCAGGCAAAGAGTAGTCAGGTCACATGCCGGGTTCAGTAACAGAGGGTCCAAAATAACAGTAACTACAGGCAGAAGAATGGTCAGGGACGAGCCGGGGTCAGAGCAGGAGAGAGTCAGCATAAATCAGAACAGGCAGAGTTTGGCAACAAGGAAACGTACTAACAGGAACACAGGAACAGGAACAAGACCTTGCGGCAATTTGGAGATGCACAGGGCAGGTTTAAATAGGGCGCCCTGTTCTATCATTGGTGCGGCCGCGATCGCTAGTGCGCATGCGCGGCCGCCGCCGCGATCTCCGAGAACTCCGTGCTCGCCGGCTCGGACGAATCGGCGCATGCGCGCCCTGCTGAGCGGCCAGGATCCCTGACAAATCCACAGGGTGTAATGTCTAGAGATCTTGGGGGCAAGGAGTGTAGTGCCAAGTCTTGGAGTCCCATGCGACCTATCCAATGTTGAGGATATTTAGAAGTCAACACACATGGTTGTGCCAATGTGGCCGTGCTGAAAAATGAAATCTTGAGTCTTCATTAAATTGTGGGAAAAGCCAGTTCTTCAGCATTTTAAGATAGGAATGTCCCATAATAGTGTTTTCCTCAAAAAAGAAAAGGCCATAATTCTTTGTAAATGAAACTGCACAAAGCACATTCATTTTTGGTGAATCTCGCTCATGCTGTACAAGTTCGTGTGGCTTTCCAAATCCTCAAACAGTGTGATTCGACTTTACCGCTTAAATGAAATGTTGCTCCTTCACTAAAAATCAACCACAGTAAGAATCTGTTGTCCTCCGTGTTGTCTAAGAGCATATGACCGCAGTCTAACCCTTTCTTCTGTCACTTACATGAAGAGCTTGCACCAGCTGCAATCAGTATGGCCTCACATACAAACGTCGCCAAACAGGGACCGCAAATTCTCAGGTAGCACAACGAGTGGCCTTGTGTAGGCTTAGCTGAAAAGCCTCTTGAAATTCGTTGCACATTTTCCTCTCAAATGCTGGACTCTTCCACTTACATAAACACCTTGAATTCTTCAAATTGTTTATACCATTGACAAATGTTCTTTGCCACTGGAGGATCAGTTCTGAAACGCTGTTGAAATGCATGCTGCACCATTATTATGGACTCGCTCTTGTGAAATTGGAGAATGCAAAACACCTTCTGTCGCATAGAGGCCATCTTGTTAACGACTGTGGGCACTAGTAGTGGTATCTAGTGACCATCACTTGAAATTCTAGGCCACGCCCATTCAAGTAGCACAGGTTCTGGTTCATTGGCAGTGCGCGGATGTACAGATATAAGGTTTTATAATTGGGTCATTCTTTTAGAAACACACTGAGACCCGCTTAGGAGTCTTTAGAAGGATTGGGTCTTCCTATAGTCCTGCGCAGCCAGGCTTCACACAGGCTTGCATCCAGAGTCAGAAATCAGTCCTTGAGCTTTGGTTTTGTTTTTTGTTTTTGTTTTTTTAACTGGGAATTGGTTAGGGGTGTAAAGGATGCCCAAGGGAACTGATAAACTGAGAACAACTTCCTGGACCTTAGTTGGAGAGCTAGCCAGCGTCTCCTTAGTGTATCACCCCAGACCATAGATTAATTTTTCCTCTACACCAGCAATCTGGAGGTATCCCTGAACAGGGGATCTGGTTCCCGTCACTTTAAGAGATGAACAGTCACTGGTAGGTAGCTAATCTGGTTTTCCACCAGAGTACTCCTCCCCCTTTCCACCCAAGGGGTGTAGGTTTATTCACTCAGATCCTCTCCTTTACCACTTGTAGGTTGGTGGCTGCTAAAAGGCCTATAAGCTGGGTCACTCCTTCCCTGCCATAATAGTGGTCCTCTCTCAGGGGGCCAGTGAGCTCTGAGCTTTCCTCTTTTCCAACTCCAGGCCTGCAGGTAGGCCGCTCCTCGCAGCCTCCTTCCTTCAGCCTCACATCTTCCTGTCTTCCACCCGATCTCTCCCTCCACTCTCCTGCTGCTGAGCAGGCTCTAACACGTTTAAGGGTGTCCAGCCCCTTGCCAACCTCCTGTTGGGGATTGGCTAAGACTCCTCAAGAGTGCAGCCAGCCACTCCTCAGATCCACCCACTGCCTCTAGAGCCTTCCTCCAAAACACAAGAGCAAAGGGAAATTTCAGAGGGGCTCTCAGCTCTTGAACACGATTTCACCTTCTGGCTATTACATCCAAGTAGAAGCCTTCCTCACTAACAATTGAACACTAGCACTAGGAGTGTGCTACTTTTATATCATCCTTCAGCAAATCCCTGGGGAGGTGTGCCCAGTAGGTAGCTGGAGAGGCATATAAATAGCTTGAGCTTTAAGACAGCAGGGTCTTCCCATTGGAGGGATTCCACTCGTCTGGGTGGGGGTGGCTACCGCCGCCCGCAGCAGTTCTACTGATTCAGGCTGATGTTCATGGAAGTCCCAGTAGTGGCATAGATCACTTTCTGAAGCTAATCAAGTGAATTTTATGGAAGGACCTGGTCTGGAGAGCACATTGAAGAGTGCCCGGTGGAAGTTGGAAAGGACCTGGCTGTCTTGTAGCATTGTGGGCATTGACCTCTCCCTCACTGAAGAGTGTCCGGTGGGCACTGCTGAGCACATGCCCTCTCCAGCAGTCCAGTTTACCTCTGCCACCTCACTCCCAGTGACAGAATTTAGTCCCGCTGTGCACTTAGCGTGAACATCTTGCAGCTAAGCATGTTCAGTCCCAATGCCTTCAGAGAACCAATCGCTAGCAAGGGAGCTAGATCACTGACCCCTTGCTACCGGAGGACCCTCTGCCATGCTAGGTACCTTGCTTCATGACCTACTGCAATGTACCTTACACTCTTTACTGGTTACTCATAGTAACCATGTTCCTCCTTCTGCTTATCTTGTTGAGTAGACCTTGCATAGTGGCTTTGCTTCATACCCCACATGTGCTTTACTGACCCTGTTCTTTCATATGCCAGAGACCTCCATGCACCCTTTTAAATGACTTCAGGCCAGGCTTAAAACAGTTGATGCAACTTTACTGAACATTTGTGGTAAAGTCCAACAAGTATACTGCAGTATGACATGACTCTAGCTAAGTGACCTAAGCTGGCCAGGAATACCTTAACAAGGTAAAGGTCCATAACTGGCATCTTCCAAGGGTTGGCAGTTTTCTGGTCTTCCGGTGTCTTCTGCCAGATTACTGGCACACAATCCCTCCTAGTGTTCCATGTTGATTATGGTATCTCTGAGAGTGGACCCAATTCTATTGTTTTTTCTATTCTTTCCTATTCTCTTATTTTCTATTGTATTCTTTTTTATTTTATTCTATTCTATTCGAATTTAAATTTATTATATTCGAATTTTGGAAGACGGTTGTATTCTATTCTAATGATTTTTTTCTATTCCTTTCTATTCTACTCTATTTTCTATTCTATTCTATGCAAATTTGCTAATTTTATTTGTATTTCGGAAGATAGTTATATTCTTTCTATTGTATTCTATTCTATTGTGTTTTGTATTCTAGTCTATTATATTCTTTTCTATTCTATTCTGATGTATTCTATTCAAATTTGAAATTATTCTATTCAAAATTAAAATTTCGGAAGACAGTTCTATTCTATTTTATACTATTCTATTTTTTTTTTCTATTCTGTTATTTTTTATTCTACTCTAATATATTCTATTCTATTGTTGTTCTAGTCTATTATTTTTTATCCTATTCTATTTTTTTATTTTCTATTCTGTTTTTAAGCTCTTTTCTTTTCATTTTCGAATTTAGATTTCGAGTCCAATTCGAGTCGAATTTTGTCCAAATTTTTGTTTTGTTTTTTCGGATTCGTTACTATTGTAACTCGGATACATTTGAATTTCCAAATAAGGAAAAATTTGTTCGAATTTCGATTTAAAACTAAACACGTCTAGGCTGCTACCTTCCCCAGTTCATCTACAATGTGTAGTAGAAAAGGGAAGATTTACAATATTAGATGTTTTGGGCTTTCTATGTTCCTTCCAAGGAAATTTTTCACACCTCTTGACTTGGACAGTGTATGGAACAGGGGCGGACTGACCATTCGAGCACTCGGGCACTGCCTGAGGGCCCGGGGTCAGTAGGGGACCCCATGAAATGCCCCTGGTACCTTGTATAGGCTTTTGTGGGTGTGCTTTGAGTGTGGGCAAGGACACAGGGGCCCCATGATCATCTATTGCCCGGGGGCCCCATGAGTTGTCAGTCCGCCCCTGGTATGGAAACTTCCTAAAGGGAACATAAAACAACACAGAACATCTAATGATGTCTTTAAATCTTATACAGTAGCTACTTGCCCTAAAAAAGAGCAAAAAAAAAGATCAGAGTTCTGCATACATTGCAGTCATTTTATTTCTACACAACCAATTTAAACCATTGCAGCAGTCATATTTTCTTTTACTTTTTCCAAAAGACATCAGGCTGGAAAGGCTACGGTAAAAAAAGCTTTTAAAATGATGGAGATGGATTTTGGATGGCCGTAAAAACAATTTTCTAAGTCTACCACGGGAGTTTCTTCTGGAGTTTTATGTACATCCAAATTCTATTGTACAGTTTGTGAAAAGCTGTTTAGTCTGGAGACCAGAAATGGACTTTTTTACTTCTCTGAAAAATTGAAAAAAGCATAATGTGGTGCCAAACATGAACACAGTCATGGCGTTTTCATCTACATATTTGTTTACCAGTTTTGATACCAGCTTTCCATGAATCAGCACAAAAACACAACTCTTCCAAGGAAACGGAGGTCATACTTATCTAAGTTAGAAATTCCTTTAGGGATATTAGGGAAAGCAAAAGCCTCCCTGACTAAATGTCATCACATGTTCTGTAAACTGGGTAATAGGTGCAGAAAACTGTTTGCAAATGCTGTTCGCAGACAGTGGACTTCTACCTCAAATTATCACTTTCCCTGGGAAATTTATATCTCACACAGGAAATATCTATTTTTTTTCCAAAATTAATATACATTTTTGTATATGTAGCAACCTCTAGTGTGCTACTAGGGTTAGTGTAGGTAAATTTATTGTGTATGACTCATGGTAACTGTGTACGTCTGTAATTAGGTTTCTGCAGGTTAGGCAGAATGGTTTAACAGGTTGGGACTCCACCTGGTTCTGGAGAACTGTGGAACCTTCCAGAAGCCAGTGGGTAGAAGGGGTGGAGACCTTTTCTTGATGTTTATGGGAGTCTAACCAATCTCAGGTTTGGAGGCCCTGATAGATGGGTGAGACCAACCCATAAATATGGGAGAGTAAGGCAGGCAGGGGAGTCGGGTGGAAGATGGAGTGCTGAGGAGACTTTCAGTGGCCTGGGAGGGGTCCCCTAGGTCTAGCGGGGCTGGCCTCCAGGCTGGGCTCAGGCTGGCTCAGGAGGATCTATTCAGCATCACAGTATGAACAGGATCAGGAGCAGTGGGAGCAAGGAGGACAGTGTGAGT
The DNA here is from genome assembly GCF_062004578.1 of Staurois parvus. Lineage (NCBI taxonomy): Eukaryota > Metazoa > Chordata > Amphibia > Anura > Ranidae > Staurois > Staurois parvus. The sequence goes on along the minus strand of NW_028318591.1, from coordinate 868,339 downwards.
ATATCAAAAAGGTATAGCGAGCGCTACAGACAAAAAAGCACAAGCAGCTAGAACACCAAAAAAGGCAACCAACCCACCTTACAATAATCAATGATAAAAGAAAAGTAGGTGCAGCGCTCAAATCAAAAATGCAAATAATTCTCTATAAAATAAATATGTGAATGTCAGTAGTCAAACAGATATGACACAATGGTAAACAGTGCGTTAATGAAAATGTTGAAGCACACATAAAGTCCTCGTCCCAAATTAATGGTTGTAAAGAGGTGAAAAAAATCCTAGGAGCAGATAGAGTGCGCACTCACCAGAGGTGCGTTAAAATAACGCATGTAGAGAAATAGTTTCTGCAAGATCTCTCCAGCATCAGAGCTCTGGTCAGATCGCACTGCGTCCTATCCTCTGTCTCACCGCGAAGAGCAGTAGCCAAGTTGCATCCAACCGTGTGGGCGTCAAGGAACTCGTTAGTCCAGAGAGGCACTGTGGGAGATGGTGCTCTCAAAGAGAGCCCAATAAAGGACGCCACATAGTGTGATGCTGTTTGACTCAAGTTTGATGGTCAAAAAGGGGTGAAACAAACAAAAATACTGACCATAGAATGTTGGCCACATAAGGTGGCTAGATGTCCATAAGCTGTAGCCCCCCCGACGCGTTTCGTGCGATGCACGTCCTCAGAGGGTCAGGGCTTACAGCAGGACATCATTCCTCATCTATTTATACAGAGAAATGGCAATTGCGCTAGTCGCGGCGGCCATTTTGCCGGCGTCTCGCGCATGCGCAGTTGATCGGCGCCATTTTGCCGTAGATCGTTACGGGGAATACACTTATTCTCCTAGTGTCCTATTGTGTAGAGTGTATACCAGGCAGGCGCCATGATATAGGTGGGAAAAGAAAACAAAATCTTTGGCAAACAGCAAACGAACTGCTGACAAAAATACTGACAAAGATAAACCTAGGTAATATTGCTAAAAGGAGCATTATGCTATCCAGTGACATTGATTACATACCAGGAAGAGCATATCAACATGGGACTGGATGATTTGCTGCGATATATTCAAATAATATATATATATGCATATAGATGCTTGTTGCAGAATTTATATAATATAAAGTTGGGGGAGATTGCTCCATTATTTTGCTTTATTTTACAATATAAATGTCAATAGTTAATCAGTGACTGCCCACTGATGGCTCAGCAAAAGGAGTTAATAAAAGTTAAATATTAATTGAAAAATAAGAAGTTATAAGTGTAAATAGTTATAAAATATTTATGCGATAGCCATTTCTGCTGTGATAAATAGATGTAGGTAATATTAATACATTTAAAATTTAATGAATTTTATTAGGTATATATTTTAAAATAGGTCAGTACGGTATAGTATATTTCATATGGTCAGGAAAAAACACTCATAAAATCCAATAATAATACATAAAAATAGTACATAAAAGTAATATGTTATAAAAATACCTAAAAAACATATATGAACTAGAATAGAATAGGATAGAATTCACAATGACAAATGATGTTAGTGTTGATAAAAGAAGAGAGGTATTGTCAACCACATCTATTAATACAGGGCAAAAATATCAGGGCAACAATATCAATAGTTTCAGGGTAATGTAAACGCACATTAACTGTCATCAATAAAGCAATTCAAGTCAAATTCAATATTGAGACCTTTTGGATATAAGGATCCAAGGTCATATATCCACTTGGACTCTAATTGTGAGATAGCTCTTTTTTTATTTTGGCCTCTCCAATGTGCGTTTATCATTCCTATACCCATGAATATTAATGATGATGGATCTTGGTTATGATGCGTTTTATAGTGCAGGGATAATGAGTGATCCTTATAGCCCTTTCTGATATTGTTCACGTGTTCTTTTAAACGATCCCTCAATCGTCTAGTTGTTCGTCCAATATATTGTAAATGACAGGGACACTGCATTAGGTAAACAACATATTTACTTGTGCAGGTAATACAATCGTCAATCTTAAAGGTCTTGCCATTTGCTGTAGAGTTGAAACTTGTATGTCTGCTTGTAAACTTACTATTAGTACAGATCATACACTTTCTACATGGATAAAAACCTTTCATTTGTGGAAAGAAAGGAGTATATACAGGGGGGTCAAGAACATTTGGGGCTATTCTATTCCCAAGCGGGGTGGCTTTCCTAAAAGCGATCTGCGGTTTATCTGGTAAAAATCGTCTTAAAACTGGATCTGACATCAGAATCTTCCAATTGTTGCGAATTATCCTGGTGACAGATTTATATTGAGTTGAATAGTTTGTCACAAAAGGACAAACTCTCTCAGGTCTCTTGTTATCATTATTCTGCAACATCACATCTCTGTTAGAGTTGCCTACTTCTGTCATGGTTTGTGTTAGAGTATTTTCATCATAACCTTTCTCAAGGAACTTGGTTTTAATGGTGGCAGCCTGTTTATAGTATGTATTGACATCAGTACAATTGCGTCTAATTCTGGTAAACTGGCCCTTTGGTATATTTTGCAACCATGCCGGATGGTGGCAGCTTTCCAAGGGAATGTAACTGTTTCTATCAGTTTTCTTGAAGAATGACTCAGTTATAATTCTTCCTTCCACATTTAGCAAAGTTAGATCTAGAAAATTGATGCTCTCATGACTATAATTAAAAGTAAGACTAATGTTAAGAGAGTTAAAATTCAAAGTGGTAAAAAAATTTAAAAGTGATTCTTCATTGCCATTCCATATGAGGAGGATGTCATCTATGTATCTCCTATAAAAGGAGAGTTCGGGCCAGTCTCTGGCATAGATGACATCCTCCTCCCACCTGGCCATGAACAGATTTGCTAGGCTGGGGGCGAATTTCGCCCCCATAGCCACACCCTTAGTCTGTAGATAAAACTGCTGGTTGAACCAAAAGTGGTTCTTGGTCATTGCGAATTCCAAAAGTGTTAGAATAAAATCCTTCTGTAAAATTGGTATATCACTAAAATCATCTAAGAAAAATCTCACTGCTTCAATACCGTCCGAGTGGTTTATATTTGTATACAGAGAGGCTACATCAGCTGTAACCAGGAATGTGTCCAAATTGGTGGATAAGTCTTTAATATCATAAAGAACCTGCTTGGTGTCTTTAAGATATGCTGGTGTTTTCGTCACAAGTGGCTGTAGGAAATGATCTATATATTTGCCTATTCTAGCCGTTAAAGATCCTATGCCACTTATTATTGGCCTCCCTGGTGGATTAAGTGGATCCTTATGTACCTTAGGTAATATATATAAAATAGGGAGTCTTGGTGATACAGGGCATAGAAATGCTTTTTCTTTTTTACTTATGATATTATCCTCATATCCCCTTTGAATTATAGACTTGAGTTCTTTCTTATATTGAACTACTGGGTTTTTAGGTAACAGTAAGTATGTGTCTCTATCACTGAGGATATTTTGGGCCTCTTTAATATAATCACTTTTATTGAGGACTACAACTCCTCCCCCTTTATCCGCGGGGCGGATCACGAGGTCTCTCTTCTCTAATAAAGAATCAATAGCTCTGCGATTAGCGTCATGCTTATTGATTTTCTTTGTTTTTATAGTCTCTAAGTCACGCAGCACTGTGTCTCTAAAGGCGTTTATATAGGTATTGTTTTGTGGTGGAGGATTAAACAGAGATGGGTTATGAAGGTTAGAATTAATGAATCTACCTTCTTTAGAGGGTATTGGGGGTTTATTGAAAAAGTATTTTTTTAAAGATAATTGTCTAACATATTTTCTAATATCGACATATGTTTGAAACTTATTGAGCGGTTTATTAGGCGCAAATTTTAGTCCTTTATTTAATAATTTGATCTCTTGGGTGGTCAAAACTTTATTACTAAGGTTAAAAATCCCCATATCCTTTACATCTTTCTTTTCTTGAGATTTGTTGACCCTCTTGCCTCCCCATTTACCTCTTCGGTGGCACCTCTTTTTTGTGCCTTGTTCTCCCCTAAAAAATTAGCCTGCGGTTGATTTCTATTAGGCTGTTCCACATAAGTTTGTTGTGTATGTGTCATTCTGTAATCAGGTCTATTAGACTGCGATGCTGGTCCGTAATTCATATTTCTCCACGTAGAGTGGTTGGAGTTTCTCATATTGTTTCTAGGTGAGGAGTAAGGTCTGTTATTATATACCTGTTGGGCTTGGGTAGGTTTAGAGTATTGACGATTCTTATTATGATTGTAATTATAGTTATTTTGATAATTATTATGATATTCAGGTCTAGGGTGCCAGTCCAGGTTGCGTGTTCCTATATTATTAGCACCTTCTGCTAATAAAGGGGCATAGCCATTCTGGATAGGTATGTTATACTGGTAATCAAGTCTGGCAGGTGATTGACCCTGATTGTTAAATCTAGACGATGGGCCCCTTTGTTGCCAAGGGTTTTTTTTAGGTTTATTGGGATAGTAGGTGTTATTTGGCTTAGGAGGAATTTGTATAGAGGTTACTTCCTCTTGCTTGCACTGCCATTTAAACACCTGTTCATTTTGGTAATCCTCAACATCTCTAATATATTTTTTTCTCTTTTTGATTTTTTGTTCCTTTTCCATGTTCTCCATATGGATTCGCAGTTTGTTAGTCTCAGCTTTGTATTCCTCACTATCTTTGAAAGGTGTGAGTTTTTCTCTGACCTTATTTATTTCTTCGTCTAGGTATTGTAGTTTTTTCTGTTTCCTTACAATCAAAAAACGTAACAGCTCAAGGCCAACTTTATTAAAAAATTGATACCACTCTCCAGTTCCATTTATATCCTCAAATTCTGGGGATACTTCCCACCTCAGAGATCTTGGGACCATCCCTTCCTTAATGTACTTCTCTAGGAAGGAGATGTCCCATAAAGCTCTAATTTCAGCTGATGTGAGATTTTGTAAATGTGTAAATGTACTTATGAGGTTATCTGTTGGGTGGTCCGTGGTGAATACTTTGTCAGAAATTTTACCACGCATTGATCTTATTTCAAATATGTCTGCCATTATGGTAACCTTATGTAGCTGCTCAAGCTCAATATTGGTAAAAACAAAAATATGAAAAAGGTATAGCGAGCGCTACAGACAAAAAAGCACAAGCAGCTAGAACACCAAAAAAGGCAACCAACCCACCTTACAATAATCAATGATAAAAGAAAAGTAGGTGCAGCGCTCAAATCAAAAATGCAAATAATTCTCTATAAAATAAATATGTGAATGTCAGTAGTCAAACAGATATGACACAATGGTAAACAGTGCGTTAATGAAAATGTTGAAGCACACATAAAGTCCTCGTCCCAAATTAATGGTTGTAAAGAGGTGAAAAAAATCCTAGGAGCAGATAGAGTGCGCACTCACCAGAGGTGCGTTAAAATAACGCATGTAGAGAAATAGTTTCTGCAAGATCTCTCCAGCATCAGAGCTCTGGTCAGATCGCACTGCGTCCTATCCTCTGTCTCACCGCGAAGAGCAGTAGCCAAGTTGCATCCAACCGTGTGGGCGTCAAGGAACTCGTTAGTCCAGAGAGGCACTGTGGGAGATGGTGCTCTCAAAGAGAGCCCAATAAAGGACGCCACATAGAGTGATGCTGTTTGACTCAAGTTTGATGGTCAAAAAGGGGTGAAACAAACAAAAATACTGACCATAGAATGTTGGCCACATAAGGTGGCTAGATGTCCATAAGCTGTAGCCCCCCCTGACGCGTTTCGTGCGATGCACGTCCTCAGAGGGTCAGGGCTTACAGCAGGACATCATTCCTCATCTATTTATACAGAGAAATGGCAATCGCGCTAGTCGCGGCGGCCATTTTGCCGGCGTCTCGCGCATGCGCAGTTGATCGGCACCATTTTGCCGTAGATCGTTACGGGGAATACACTTATTCTCCTAGTGTCCTATTGTGTAGAGTGTATACCAGGCAGGCGCCATGATATAGGTGGGAAAAGAAAACAAAATCTTTGGCAAACAGCAAACGAACTGCTGACAAAAATACTGAAAAGATAAACCTAGGTAATATTGCTAAAAGGAGCATTATGCTATCCAGTGACATTGATTACATACCAGGAAGAGCATATCAACATGGGACTGGATGATTTGCTGCGAAATTCGCCCCCAGCCTAGCAAATCTGTTCATGGCCAGGTGGGAGGAGGATGTCATCTATGCCAGAGACTGGCCCGAACTCTCCTTTTATAGGAGATACATAGATGACATCCTCCTCATATGGAATGGCAATGAAGAATCACTTTTAAATTTTTTTACCACTTTGAATTTTAACTCTCTTAACATTAGTCTTACTTTTAATTATAGTCATGAGAGCATCAATTTTCTAGATCTAACTTTGCTAAATGTGGAAGGAAGAATTATAACTGAGTCATTCTTCAAGAAAACTGATAGAAACAGTTACATTCCCTTGGAAAGCTGCCACCATCTGGCATGGTTGCAAAATATACCAAAGGGCCAGTTTACCAGAATTAGACGCAATTGTACTGATGTCAATACATACTATAAACAGGCTGCCACCATTAAAACCAAGTTCCTTGAGAAAGGTTATGATGAAAATACTCTAACACAAACCATGACAGAAGTAGGCAACTCTAACAGAGATGTGATGTTGCAGAATAATGATAACAAGAGACCTGAGAGAGTTTGTCCTTTTGTGACAAACTATTCAACTCAATATAAATCTGTCACCAGGATAATTCGCAACAATTGGAAGATTCTGATGTCAGATCCAGTTTTAAGATGATTTTTACCAGATAAACCGCAGATCGCTTTTAGGAAAGCCACCCCGCTTGGGAATAGAATAGCCCCAAATGTTCTTGACTCCCCTGTATATACTCCTTTCTTTCCACAAATGAAAGGTTTTTATCCATGTAGAAAGTGTATGATCTGTACTAATAGTAAGTTTACAAGCAGACATACAAGTTTCAACTCTACAGCAAATGGCAAGACCTTTAAGATTGACGATTGTATTACCTGCACAAGTAAATATGTTGTTTACCTAATGCAGTGTCCCTGTCATTTACAATATATTGGACGAACAACTAGACGATTGAGGGATCGTTTAAAAGAACACGTGAACAATATCAGAAAGGGCTATAAGGATCACTCATTATCCCTGCACTATAAAACGCATCATAACCAAGATCCATCGTCATTAATATTCATGGGTATAGGAATGATAAACGCACATTGGAGAGGCCAAAATAAAAAAAGAGCTATCTCACAATTAGAGTCCAAGTGGATATATGACCTTGGATCCTTATATCCAAAAGGTCTCAATATTGAATTTGACTTGAATTGCTTTATTGATGACAGTTAATGTGCGTTTACATTACCCTGAAACTATTGATATTGTTGCCCTGATATTTTTGCCCTGTATTAATAGATGTGGTTGACAATACCTCTCTTCTTTTATCAACACTAACATCATTTGTCATTGTGAATTCTATCCTATTCTATTCTAGTTCATATATGTTTTTTAGGTATTTTTATAACATATTACTTTTATGTACTATTTTTATGTATTATTATTGGATTTTATGAGTGTTTTTTCCTGACCATATGAAATATACTATACCGTACTGACCTATTTTAAAATATATACCTAATAAAATTCATTAAATTTTAAATGTATTAATATTACCTACATCTATTTATCACAGCAGAAATGGCTATCGCATAAATATTTTATAACTATTTACACTTATAACTTCTTATTTTTCAATTAATATTTAACTTTTATTAACTCCTTTTGCTGAGCCATCAGTGGGCAGTCACTGATTAACTATTGACATTTATATTGTAAAATAAAGCAAAATAATGGAGCAATCTCCCCCAACTTTATATTATATAAATTCTGCAACAAGCATCTATATGCATATATATATATTATTTGAATATATCGCAGCAAATCATCCAGTCCCATGTTGATATGCTCTTCCTGGTATGTAATCAATGTCACTGGATAGCATAATGCTCCTTTTAGCAATATTACCTAGGTTTATCTTTGTCAGTATTTTTGTCAGCAGTTCGTTTGCTGTTTGCCAAAGATTTTGTTTTCTTTTCCCACCTATATCATGGCGCATGCCTGGTATACACTCTACACAATAGGACACTAGGAGAATAAGTGTATTCCCCGTAACGATCTACGGCAAAATGGCGCCGATCAACTGCGCATGCGCGAGACGCCGGCAAAATGGCCGCCGCGACTAGCGCGATTGCCATTTCTCTGTATAAATAGATGAGGAATGATGTCCTGCTGTAAGCCCTGACCCTCTGAGGACGTGCATCGCACGAAACGCGTCGGGGGGGCTACAGCTTATGGACATCTAGCCACCTTATGTGGCCAACATTCTATGGTCAGTATTTTTGTTTGTTTCACCCCTTTTTGACCATCAAACTTGAGTCAAACAGCATCACACTATGTGGCGTCCTTTATTGGGCTCTCTTTGAGAGCACCATCTCCCACAGTGCCTCTCTGGACTAACGAGTTCCTTGACGCCCACACGGTTGGATGCAACTTGGCTACTGCTCTTCGCGGTGAGACAGAGGATAGGACGCAGTGCGATCTGACCAGAGCTCTGATGCTGGAGAGATCTTGCAGAAACTATTTCTCTACATGCGTTATTTTAACGCACCTCTGGTGAGTGCGCACTCTATCTGCTCCTAGGATTTTTTTCACCTCTTTACAACCATTAATTTGGGACGAGGACTTTATGTGTGCTTCAACATTTTCATTAACGCACTGTTTACCATTGTGTCATAACTGTTTGACTACTGACATTCACATATTTATTTTATAGAGAATTATTTGCATTTTTGATTTGAGCGCTGCACCTACTTTTCTTTTATCAGTGTGAGTATATCAGCACACCCAGGGATTTACAAGAGGAGAGTCTGCCACATGTAGCAAGCTCTCAAAGGACAGCTGTCACGTACCTGATTGGAGACTGAAATGATGAGGTCGGTCTCACTTGTGTCACTAGCCCTGACCCCACTGGAAGTGGAACAGAGGGTGTCTAGGGACCAGGGGGACAAGAGTGCCAGAAGATGTTGTTTGCAGCACTTGCAGCTGGAGTTCTTAAAAGACTGATGGACCTCCGATTCAGGAACAGTAGTGATATGCAGAGCTGGTATGGTAGATCGCCAGGTGTGCACCAGAGCAAGGCAGGAAGCTGGGATGGGAGACAGGAGCAATGTCATAGGAATAGCCAGGGTCATCAACGGGTGGACAGTGAGGTACCAAATCATAAGCAAGCCAAAGTCAGGAGCAGGGCCGAAGTCAGGAACCAGTATCAAGCAGGAGAGTAATCAAGAGTCAGGTCAGGAACAAGCCGGGTCAGCAACAAGGAAATCACACAGGAACGAGGAGGAAACGGGGAACAGCTGAAGACCAGTCAGCACTCATCACAGGCAGAGGCACCTTTTAAATAGTCCGTCTGGTGCCAATCTTTGCCGTGCATGCGCACGTGAGTGTGCACGATTGCGCACATCTATTCGCCAGCCGTCTCATGGGAATTTCCTTACAACAGCGCTGTGCTTAATCCTTTATCCTTGTCCTGTGAGATTGTCAGAGCAGCCAGAAGGGCTGGTAGTGTCTGCAGGCTGCGGAGCTAGGAGCAGTTCTAAAGGGGAGAGAAGATTCTTCTGCATGTAGTTTGCAGCAAGCTAAACTAACTTTCAGAGGGGCTGCGACTCCCTAGCCCATAAGGGGCAGTTGCTAATGATCCGTAATGACTGACAGATTTCAAGGAAAAGAACAGTCCAGGATCTGTTTCTGTAAATAGGAAGGAAGTTGTCCCCATGCATTGATTCATTCAAGTTTGGCATCCCATAATCCCTATTACTCTATCCAAGTGTAGCACTACCCCCTAAGGAACCACTTGTATGTTTTCCACGGGCTCCCTTTTACTTGCCTCGCAGCCAGGCACAGTGTACTTCCACAGCCAAATACACTCACACACACTTCAGCTCGATGTCTTCAATAACCAGTCTAAGGGATGTTTTGTTTTTGGATTTTATTGTACAACTGAGGATAGGGATGGGGAATGGGGTAGGATACTCCAAATTAGAACTATTCACACTGAGGGCATGTAGCTGATCTCTTGAGCACATTTGAAGTCTTGGCTGAAAGCAGATAGCAGATTTCTCTCAGAATTGTTGCAGCAAGTAGTTTAGGAGTGAGCATAGTCCCTTTTTGCAGTAGTAGTAGGTACAGGGATGAGCTCCTCAGGTATAAGCCTGTTATGACAGACTGCAACAGTCCAAAAGTAACATAGCTGAGCAAAGTCACTGCAGTAGCAACACGTGGACAAGCTCTTCAGAACACTAGCCAGCGTTTCCCTTTTTTGCCAGACCCACGCTGACTATCAAGCACACAGAGTCCCCAAATTCCTCTATATCAGGACTGTCAGGCCCCACCCAACGGGATCTCTAGTGGTCCACAGTACGGTATTCCCCAGGACGCGGAGTCTAAGTTCTAGTCTGCCTTTTCACCAGAGCCCCTGATGGTGGGGATGGACTTGGTGCAAGACTGGAACCAGGTCGCGCCCCTGGGCGCACCCAGCTATGGTAGAGGGGTCCCGCTGAGGGTATGTGCCCAGGATGAGCCTGCTGTGAAGGGGCTGACGGGTCCAAGTTCGAGCGGGATGGATGGATGACCGCTAGGAGTGACCGTGGTCAGACTAGCCGGGTCGGTAACAGTGGGGACAGGTGCAGTACCAAGCAGTAGGCAAAGAGTAGTCAGGTCACACGCCGGGTTCAGTAACAGAGGGTCTGAATAGCAGTAACTACAGGCAGAGGAATGGTCAGGGACGAGCCGGGGGTCAGAACAGGAGAGGGTCAGCATAAGTCAGGACAGGCAGAGTTTGGCAACAAGGAAACGTACTTTACAGGAACAGGAACAAGACCTTGCGGCAATGAGGACATTGCCTGGCCGGTTTAAATAGCGCGCCCTGCACCATCATTGGTGCCAGGCGCGCACCTGTGTGTGCGAGTGCGCATGCGCGGCCGCAATTGCCGCTGCGGACGACCAGGTCCTACTGCCCGCCCGCTGATGTACCTGGGCGATCTGCACATGCGCAGATTCACGCGCCGCGGCGAAGACCGGGATCCCTGACAAGGACTCAAGAGGCTCATGGACAAAATGGTTGCCTCCTTCCAATCGTCCAGGTGAAATCCTCCAGTGATACCAGACAGGTTTTTCAGCAGATGGCTCCCCTCAGTCAGCTTACTGAAGAACCAAGGTCACTCTCTCTTCCTTCAGGCCTAGGTGGACCTACCTGAGGCAACATGGCAGCAGTTGCCACAGGTGAGACAGCCTGCCTCTAGCCTGTCCTGTGCAATCTGCTCCTGGGAAAGACCCTTAACCCATGTGCTCCTAGAACATAACTACTACTCTCAGCATGCAATGGGACTGCCTTCCCTTTCAATTGGCCAAGGCTGTATGCATATTCATGCTGTTCATTTGCCTAGCCCCTTCTCATGTTCTGGAAGGCTCTCAAAGCTTCCTGAAGGTGGGCAGAACTCAGACTAACTCCAACAGCCCCAGAGCAGCATGAGCAGACCTGACTAATCAATACACATCCTAGCACCTAACTAGGAGGGTGCTACACAAGTTATATCCCCTAATAAATCACAAAAACCAAGCTCATGGACTGTTCACTGACTGTGGATGCAAGGGTGGATTTTTAAAGTTTGTTCCCATGTGTTGCTTCCTGCTGTCCCATCAATGTTTGGCACATATTTTTTTTTTCTCCCAAGGTTTTCTTTTTCTTTCCTATATCTTTATTAGTTTTATAGTACAAAATCCACTTTATATCAAACATCATAAAACACAAAAACACGTATTTATTTATCTTTCCCTGTCACCCTATTAAGCCCCCCCACCCGCCTCCCCTGCTCTTCTTAACCCTTTCATTTACTTTCTGTTCTTCTGATGTTATTCTATCTGGCTTTTTTCCCCCCTCTTATCCTTTTTCCTTCTCTCTTTATCTTTCCCATACTCTTGTTCCTTTGCCTTTTACTTTCTTTTTTCATTACACTCCAACCACTTCAAAATATCTTTTTGATATTTTGAAGTTATGCCATTCTTCCCAGTGTAGCACACCCTTGGGTGGAACTTGGCTAGATATATAGGTTCAGCTCCCACCTGAATGGTGATACCTCCGATTATACCCAGAACACTTCGACACTCTGAGAATATTTTTTATGGGTTTTATTGAAGACAAACCCTGAAAAAGAACTAGCTGATTTAACACAGGTAATGTACATAAAACACAGATACCACTTTGCATAACACAGTTAGTAAGAAGTCACAATTCACTCGCCAAAGACTCCAAAACCTGACTAGTATCACGCTGACTAGAGTGACATATGAGAGTGACATTGACACATGAAACAATAACTGTTATTGAGATTTAGCAGCTTATTGACATTTGCTATAGCAGTACTATCTATAGCGGAAATGTCCTACCTAACCACTGGCCAGTGGGGTGAAACTTAGTCTCTCAACGTTGGGCCCCTTTAATCAATAGAAGAGCGCTCACTCTCTGCATGGGAGAGTATTTGTAATCCAGGGGTAGCAGGATAGCACAGTCTCCTTTTAAGCAGAATCTTCCAGTGAACATTGCAATAGAAGAAAAACAACACTTCAACAAATCTTTACCATACAGGTGAAATCCTGATATACTGACACTTGCTCAGTATATTCAAAACGGCAAGCTTCTGTGGGGATTTGGAACTAAAACACACTCTTCAGCCATAGCACAAGTTTTGAGGAGACAAACCAGTAATATACAGTGACAGAGCTCTCTCATCAATCAGCAGCAGGAAAAGCTAATTCTGAGCAGCTTGGGCTTTCCAAGATCTGTATCACTCTGAGAATTAGAGAGCAGGCTTTCTCATGACCATTCTCCAGAGATGAACAGCAAATGCAACAATATCAAAATCCCCTTTCATCACAGAGTACTCATTGTTTCCGGATTGTCCCCTAGATAGCATTACACAGTAGTAGAAATCCTCTCTCTTTCAGCAGCTCCAGACTTTGAGAGACACATGCACTTGAGTGGCTGTAATCCTGAGTGTCAGGCAGGACAATCCTTGGTTTGCACACTGTGCTCCTGCAACAATTTCTCTGCTACACACTCCCAGCCCAGTTTATGGGCAGCACAGAGAGTGAGACTTCTGTGACTTTACACCAGGAGCCCTTGCTCCATGCGGTCCCCTGAAAATGTCTCCCTCCCCACATGTGTTTCTTCTTCCTTTTTCCTCCCTCCTTTCCTCCGCAGCCAATCATAAGTTCAGCTGCAACAGTGCTGCTATGGGTGGATCCTTCTCAGCTGTAGCAACAACCAATCAGAGCACAGTCCTGCTTTTCCTGTCTGTCACTCACAAAGAGGGAAAAGAAAAAAAAATGCTTTGCAACTGCTGTTTAAAGATTTAAAGCAACCAGCACATCTCTACACCAGGATTTTTTACATTTTTCAATTTTATCCTCATCTATGTGGTACAGTTCTTTCATTATATATATATATATATATATATATATATATATATATATACTTGACTCTATTTATCCTTTCTTTTATTTTTATTATTCTATTGTTTGCCAGGATTTGGGAATGAGCCTTTTGGCTGCGCTTAGTAGATGGAATAATATCGCATTTTTATATTGCTTCACCAAAATCTCTGATTTATGAAATAAAAAACCCATGGGTCTAATGGTATACTAATCTTCAGTATCTCTTGTATATATTGAATTATCACTGGCCAGAACTCCTGCGTTTTAGGACAATCCCACCAAATATGTGCCATTGTACCCTTGCTCCCACACCTTCTCCAACACTGAGGTGAGACCTCTGATCTTATTTTGTGTGTCACGCTAGGTGTAATATACCATCTTACCAGACATTTATAATTCATTTCAACTATATTCATATTCACCGCCCTGTGTGTTAATCTAAACATTTTATTCTTTTGTTGCTCTTTCAATTTTGCTCCAAGCTCCTTTTCCCACTTATCCAGAAACATTTGGGACACCGGTCCATTTTTGTATTGTATTTGAGCTAAACATTTGCTCTAAAGGATACATTTCTTCCTCAGTCCTGTGGGAGTGGCTGTGGGAGCATTGCAACAAAATGTTTTATTTGATAATATCGTCATTCATCCAGTGTAGAAAATATTTCCTTATTTTTTAAATCGTGTAAAGAACATAATACCCCCTTAGCTACAATGTCTTTTAAGTGCGTATATCTATCATTTATCCATTTTCCTGAAATATTATTATTCCCGGATGGGAAAACTTTGTTCCCGCCAACGGAACTGACAATGAATTAAACTACCAATCCTTCGGCTTGTTCATTTCATCCCAAATCCTCAATACATTCCGTGTCAAAGTGCTTGTATCTTCATCCAGTGTGTGAAATTTATGTGCTATCCAAATAGTCCTATATAGTGGTGCCTTACTAAGTGTACTCTCCATTTGTACCCAACTTCCCCCCGGTGAATGATATATCTAGTGTAAGGGATTTCCGGCAAGAAGAATCGCTATCGGGAACGCGCATGCGCATAGGAATTCCTGCTGAAGAATTGTCGGTTGTGCGCATGCGCACAGGAACACGCGATCACGCATACGCACGCGCACATGCACACGCACAGCAAAGATTGGCACCAGACGGCCCATTTAAGGAGTGCCTCTGCTCAGGTTCAGTGCTGACTGGTCTTCAGCTCCCCCCGTGTCCTGCTTGTTCCTGTACGATTCCTCCATTACCAATCCGGCTTGTTCCTGACCCGACTTCGATTACTCTCCTGCTACCGGTTCCTGACTTTGGCTCTGCTCGTGACTTTGGCTTTCCCTTCTGATTCTGTACCGCGCTGCCCAACTGTTGATGACCCTGGCTATCCCATGACTCTGCTCCAGTCTCTTGTCCTCGCTACTTACCTTGCTCTGCTGCACATCTGGCAATCCACAGAACCTGCTCTGTCTATTATTACGGTGTTCAAATCAGAGGATCATCCGCCTTCCAAGGTCATCATCTGCAAGAGCTGCAAGCAACAACCACTGGTGCTCTTGTCTCCCTGGTCACTAGACTCTCTCTGTTCCAACATCAGCGGGGTCAGGGCTAGAGACACAAGCGAGGCCGACCTCGTCAATTCAGTCTCCCATCAGGTACGTGACATCCAGTCTGCAATTCGTGATATTAACACTGAGTTATAGTATATCTTGAAATCCAGCATATTTAATCCCATTTTCTTTTATTACTGCTAGAGATGAGCGAATCGAACTTGGCGAAGTGGAATTCGTTTAGAATATTAGGAAAAATTCGATTCGCACCGAATCCGAATTTTAGCAAACTTCGGATGCACGAATCGAATTTTTCCCGATCAGCCGGCAAAAAATGTCACTGCAGAGAGCTCCGCTATTTCTGACAGTTCTCTGACAGTTCCTTCACATTTACAGCGGTTGAAACATTGTATCTATTTGTTTCCATTTAGGATACAGATGTTTTTATTCGGAAATAAATAGATACAATGTTTCAACCGCTGTAAATGTGAAGGAACTGTCAGAGAACTGTCAGAAATAGCGGAGCTCTCTGCAGATACACTTTTTGCTGTACTGGAATTCTTCTTATTTTCATTCTTCTTCTTCTTTTCATTCTTCTTCTTCTTCTTCTTCTTTTCATTCTTCTTCTTCTTTTCATTCTTCTTCTTTTCATTCTTCTTTTCATTCTTCTTCTTCTTCTTTTCATTCTTCTTCTTCTTCTTTTCATTCTTCTTCTTCTTCTTCTTTTCATTCTTCTTCTTCTTCTTTTCATTCTTCTTTTCATTCTTCTTCTTCTTTTCATTCTTCTTTTCATTCTTCTTCTTCTTCTTTTCATTCTTCTTTTCATTCTTCTCATTCTTCTTTTCATTCTTCTTCTTCTTCTTTTCATTCTTCTTCTTCTTCTTTTCATTCTTCTTTTCATTCTTCTTTTCATTCTTCTTCTCATTCTTCTTTTCATTCTTCTTCTTCTTCTTTTCATTCTTCTTCTTCTTTTCATTCTTCTTTTCATTCTTCTTCTTCTTTTCATTCTTCTTCTTCTTCTTTTCATTCTTCTTTTCATTCTTCTTCTTCTTCTTTTCATTCTTCTTCTTCTTCTTTTCATTCTTCTTTTCATTCTTCTCATTCTTCTTTTCATTCTTCTTTTCATTCTTCTTCTTCTTCTTTTCATTCTTCTTCTTCTTTTCATTCTTCTTCTTCTTCTTTTCATTCTTCTTTTCATTCTTCTCATTCTTCTTTTCATTCTTCTTTTCATTCTTCTTCTTCTTCTTTTCATTCTTCTTCTTCTTCTTTTCATTCTTCTTTTCATTCTTCTCATTCTTCTTTTCATTCTTCTTCTCATTCTTCTTTTCATTCTTCTTTTCATTCTTCTTCTTCTTCTTTTCATTCTTCTTCTTTTCATTCTTCTTTTCATTCTTCTTCTTCTTTTCATTCTTCTTCTTCTTCTTTTCATTCTTCTTCTTCTTCTTTTCATTCTTCTTTTCATTCTTCTTCTTCTTCTTTTCATTCTTCTTCTTCTTCTTTTCATTCTTCTTTTCATTCTTCTCATTCTTCTTTTCATTCTTCTTTTCATTCTTCTTCTCATTCTTCTTTTCATTCTCCTTCTTCTTCTTTTCATTCTTCTTCTTCTTCTTTTCATTCTTCTTTTCATTCTTCTTCTTCTTCTTTTCATTCTTCTTCTTCTTCTTTTCATTCTTCTTTTCATTTTTCTTCTTCTTCTTTTCATTCTTCTTCTTCTTCTTCTTTTCATTCTTCTTTTCATTCTTCTTCTTTTCATTCTTCTTCTTCTTCTTTTCATTCTTCTTTTCCTTCTTCTTTTCATTCTTCTTTTCATTCTTCTTCTTCTTCTTCTTCTTCTTCTTCGTGCCCCGTGACTGCCCAAATGAGTGAAGTGTGCGGTGATTCTAAGATCGACGGCACTCATCTGCATGTCATACTGACTGACAGTATTATTTCTCTTCCCCAGCAGACTCCAAGGGCATTTAAATTAAAGGTACAGTGTTCTGCACTAATATAAAGGCTCTCTGAAGCCTAGAAACCCTTTTAATAAGTTAAATTCGCAGCGAATAAATTCGCATCGAATCGAATTTCTCCCGCAAATTCGGCGAATCAGCCGAATCGAATTTTTGAATAATTCGCTCATCTCTAATTACTGCATAAAACTTTATATTTAACTCTTGGTTTTTTGTTAACCCATACATATCTGAGTATCATTTTTTTGAGGATCCTAAAGAGAGACCCTGGTAAGTTTATTGGGAGCATATTAAATTTATTAAAGACTTTTGGTAATATGATCATCTTTATAATATTTATCTGGCCTATCCAGGGCAACGTTCCCATTGATATTTTCCTCAATTCATCCTTTATCTCATTTATTAATGGGATATAGTTTACCTGATATATATTTTTTATGGGTGACATTAATTTTATTCCCAAATATTTTAATTCTTTTTTCCTTTTTGTAAAATTTGTTTCTCGACCTCTGGTACGTTAATATTTAAAATCTCGCTGTTCGAGGGGTTCATTTTCAGGTTTGATAACTCTCCATAATCTTTTAGTATTCTCATTAAATTTGGTAATGTTAATCTAGGGTAGTATATCCATCTGCATATGTTGCCACTTTATGCTCAAAATCCCCTATCCACATTCCTTTAACATCTATACTATTTCTTACAGTTGCTAATAGCGGTTCCAAGGAAATCACAAACAACAACGGAGAGAGTGGGCATCCCTGTCTTGTTCCATTATACATCCTAAAAAACTTTGATAATGAGGCATTGACATTCACTGTGGCTGCTGGGCTCCTATATAAATCTTTTATCCACCGCATAATTCTGGGCCCAATTCCTAATGTCTTCAGCGTATCTATCATGAATCCCCATTCTACTCTATCAAAGGCCTTTTCAGCATCAATCGATAAGATGACCCCCTGGTACCTCTTCTCTTCCACTTTTTTGCTGAATAAGCAATGTTCTTAGTCCGTTGTCCCTTCCTTATCTACCTGGGATAAATCCCACTTGGTCTAGGTGTATCCAGTCAGGCATCAGCTCTTTCATCCTTAATGCTAATACCTTTGCATATCATTTTGTATCCGTGTTTAGTAAAGATATAGGTCTGTAACTGGTACACTGAGACCAATCCCTTAGGTAGAACTGTGATATATGACTGTAAATGTATAAATGTAAGGTTATGCACTTGGGTGCTAACAATATACATGCATCATACATACTGGGGGGAGGGGGTACAACTGGGGGAATCAATGGTGGAGAAGGATCTGGGAGTTCTGGTAGATCACAGTCTAATAATGGCATGCAATGCCAAGCTGAGGTTTCTAAAGCGAGCAAAATCCTCTCTTGTATTAAAAGAGGTATATACTCCAGAGAGAGAGATATCATATTACCCCGATACAAATCATTAGTAAGACCTCATCTGGAATATGCAGTTGAGTTTTGGTAACCAATTCACAAAAAGAACATTGGGGAACTGGAGAAAGTACAGAGAAGGGCAACCAAACTGTTAAGAAACATGGAGGAGCTCAGCTATGAGGAAAGATTAGAGGAACTGAATTTATTCTCTCTGGAGAAGAGGAGATTAAGGGGGATATGATCAACATGTATAAATACATCAATGGTTCATATAGTGAACTCGGTGTAGAGCTATTTACCCTGAGGTCATCACAGAGGACAAGGGGGCACTCTTTATGTCTGGAGGAAAAGAAATGTAATCTTCAAACATGGAAAGGTTTCTTCACAACGAGAGCTGTGAAAATGTGGAATAGACTAGTTGAATAGAATAGTTGGTTCTGGCCAGCTCAGTGGATTGCTTTAAAAAGTCCTGGATTATTTCTTGGATACACAGAATATAACTGGATGCTAACATTTATAGGTAAAGTTGATCCAGGGAATATCCAATTGCCTCTCAGGGGATTAGGAAGGAATTTTTTTCCCTGCAGGACCAAATTGGATCATGGTTTGCTGGGTTCTTTTTGCCTTCCTCTTGATCAACTGTGGGTACAGGATTATAATTTTTTTTATTTTTTAATGGTTAAAACTGGATGGACTTGTCTTTTTTTCAGCCAGACTAACTATGTAACTATGTAATGACTCCTCCCTCATCTCTGCCTCTTCTCCCAATGCATTCATGTATATACACCGTTTAGGGACTAGTTGTTCTTTGAACTTCTTATAATATCCCACAGTAAAATCATCAGGGCCGGGGCTCTTACCTGCAGCTGTACCCTTCAACGCTAGCTTCTTCTTTTGAAATTAAGCAATCTAAAGCTGTTAGTCTAACTTCATCCTGTCTAGGTAGACCAGCCTCATTCAAATACATTTGCCTTTTTCCCTTTCTCTCTTCCTCTGGTTCCTTCTGGTTCTTGGATTTTGCTCCGTATAGACCACTATAGTATCTCTGGAATGTATTAGTGATATCAGTGGTCAAATAAACCATTTTCTCCTTTTTCATCTTTAATTTTTTCAGTAAAATTCCTCATTTTCTTTTCCCTCAATTTCCTCATTAAGTATTTCCCAGGTTTATTCCCCCAATGATATCTTTCCTTCAAAACCTTATTAAAAATCTTCCTTGTTTCTTGTTGCATGTGATCCTTTAACTCTTCTCTTTTTAATATTATTTCCTGTTGTATATCTATATCTATTTTTCTTTTTATGCAATTGTTCCAACTGATATAGTTCTTCCGTTAATAACCTAATTTTTTTACCCCGTTCTTTCTTTTTCTCCTTCCCTATCACAATCAATATACCCCTAATATAGGCCTTATGTGCTTCCCATACAGTGGCAACCGAAACCTCCCCAGACACTTTAAACTTACAATATTGTTCAATTTCCTGCTTTACTCTTCTTTCCATTTCCAGAATCGCCATATATTTATTTTGTTCTGTTTCTTTCCAAACCATAGTCTCATTGTGACAGGGGCATGGTCCAATATAGATATGACTTCTATGCTAATTTTCACCAGAGACTCCAAGGGGTTTATTTACTAAAGCTGGAGAGTCCAAAATCAGACTCCCTTCTGCATAGAAACCAATCAGCTTCTAACCTCAGCTTCTTCAATGAAGCTTTGGCAATGAAACCTGGAAGCTGATTGGTTTCTATGCAGAAGTGAGTCTGATTTTGCACTCTCCAGCTTTAGTAAATAAACCCCCAAGAGTTTATGTTCAATGAACATATATCCAATCTTGAATACATCCTATGCGCTGCAGAGAAGAAGGTATAGTCTCTTTCTCTTGGATGCTTAACTCTCCAAGTGTCCATCAGCTGACATTGATGCAACTTTTTTTGTTAACATTCTTTAGGCTCCTTTCTCCCTCTGTCCGTGCACACGATGAAGCATCCATCTCCAGGTCCGTGCAAAAATTTAGTCCCCTGCCACAATCAGACTACGCCTTTTAAAGTCTGTAAGTTTTTTTTTCAATATTCCTTTCAAATATACCGTTGGATTTTTGTTAGAGCAATAAATATTTGCTAATGTACACTCCCTTCCCTGCAGGTTTCCGCTTAAGAATAAATATTGGCCTGCTGGATCTGCCAAATTTTCCTCCAAAGTGAATTTTATATTTTTTCCAAAACCTATCGCTACTCCCTTTGCCCGTCTTATTGGTGAGTCTGCATAGTACCAAGCTGGCAGATATTTAGAATATAGCTTAACATTTGAATCTCGGGATATGTGTGTCTCTTGAATACACCACTTGAATAAAACGTTGATGTATTTCCCTTTTAATACCTTATGCCTTTTTGTTGGAGTGTTCAATCCTTTTACATTATATGTCATAAAATTGACCATATTCATTCCTCCCATTTTTATCTGTTCTCCTCTATATTCCCTTTACGGGGGTACCAGTAAGCACAGTTTAGAACAAGAAGACCTTCCCCATTTACCCTTCCCCCCACCCCTCCCCTTCCCAGCCCTCCCCCGCCACCCTCCCCATCCTCCCCTCTTACCCAAAACACCTCTTGAAAACCCCTATGGCCTATTTTTTGCCCTTGAATCAATTGTGACTTACTGTCACGGTTGATTCCTTCTGGGTAAAGCTCTGAACATGACACCCGTTCAGGCCCCGATCTCTCGTATTTGGGTCTGAAATACTCTATCTTCTTCCTCACAGTTCTTCACTCACCTACCTAATCCTCTTTTGTCCCAGCTACAGCTATCTAACCTGTCTAGTATACACTTTTTCCTATGCCTAAGTGCCCCATTTAACCTATTCTCGGGGGAAGAGACCTTTTAAGAGAGAAGTGAGGGAAGGGTAAATCTAAACCTGGAATCACCACCCCCCCATCTTCCCCTTCACCTCTCTTCCAAAACTGTCCCCCCCCCCATCCGTCTATCTCTTTTTAGAAACTCGTTGCCATTTCTCCTCTTCTAACCTTACATTCTCTTTCCCCCCTTCAGACCATAATATCCAGAGTCTGTAATTCTAATTTTTCACAAAAGTCTCTTAAATCTTCTGGGAATCTCAGTTTCGCTGGTTTCCCATCCTTCAACCTGATCAAGCATGCAGGGAATCTTCATTTATAGCAGACATTCTTGTCTCTCATCTGATCTAACAATGGTTTCAGAGATCTCCTTCTAGCAAGTGTCTCCTGAGCTATGTTTGCGAAAATTTGCAACTTTGTTTCTTCATAATTTATGTCTGGTATCCCATGCAGCTTCTTCCATATAGTTTCTTTTTCTTCGTAATAATGAAACCGTACTATCATGTCCCTTGGGATATCTGATGTAACTCTTTGGGATCTACATATCCTGTGCACTCTATTTTCAGCTGTTCCATCTCTCCTCTCCCTATTTTTGGATTAAACAATATTTTCAGTGTCCCGTAGATCTTCTCCTTGAGACACTTCTGGTAAGGCTCTGATCCTTAGATTGTTCCTTCTATCTCAATTTTCCTGATCTTCTAATTTATATGATAGCATTCTCTCTTCCCTTCTCATTTCCTCCACTTGCGCTTCTAGTTTAATTACTTGGGCTTGTTTCGCCAATTTCTCCTGACAGGACTTGTCCCATTTCGCAGTGTAAAACCGCCATTATACTTTTTATGGAGTTCTCTAATTTTGCAAACATTTTTACAATTTCCGATTTTGTGGGCATTTGTAGCCTTGCTTCTTGTTCCTCCATATTCCTTTCCCCCTATTCACTCTTCAACTTTGAAATGTCTTTCAACTGATTCCTATCTGATACCTCAAAAGTCTCCTTTGATCTCCGATTTGCTTCTCCGTGACTCTCTGGGGCTTGTTCCTCTGGGCTTTTCTCATGCAAAGGCATATACCTCTTTATTCTACTTGTATTTAGATTCAGTTGAGGAGTTTTTGCTTCTCCTCCTTTGACAGATCTACTCTTCATATTCTTTAAGTTGTACAATTACTTACAACTTCAGGTAGGAATTTATTTCCAGTTTCCCGGTGTCCTTACTTGCAATACTGATCTTGGTTAGAATCTTTCCCCTCCTGGTTTTTATGAGGGTTACAATTCTCTGCTGTTCCCTTCTTTTTGTTCTTTGCCTTTTGCTTCTTTGGTGCCCCCTCCTTTCTTTTTTTAGACTTACTTTAATGATGTTCCGTTTACACCATTCCATCAACCTCTGAGACCTCTAGAAAACTACTGTTGTGTTCACATTTCTCCCAGCAACGACAATAGCATACATGACCTCAGCATTGGGGATTTACCGCCTCCTGCGGCAACTCACCCGCTCCTATATCCTGTATGCACCGGCCGGGCGTCAGCTGCTGGTTGTTGTCTTCAGGGGTCTCAGGAAATCTCCTTTGATGGTCCGGAGCTCCCCGGCTTGATGGTCTCCACCTCGGGTCTCTTTTCCTTCTGTGCAGCTCCGTCCTCCTGTCTCCGGCACCAGTTTCCTAGGGTCCCAGGCTTCCTTGCCACGGTCACCTGATCGATCACGTGGGTCTACCCGGTTTCCTTCGCTCTTTCGCCAGGTCTCTCTCCTCCTCCCGCCGCACCACAACTCATGGGCTCTCTCCACCGGTACGGACCCCTGGTTCCACCGGACCCACCAGTCACACCAGGCACCCCAGACCAGGCACACTCCAAGGCAGAATGGAAGAATAAGGAGATCAAGTGAGTAACATTGCTCGGCGGGCATCGGGAGCTCCTAGCTCTTGCAGCCGCAGAGTGCCATGCTCACGCCCCTCCTTCTCCCAATATTTCCATACCTTTAGGATGCCTGAAGTACTGCACTTCCGATGTACCTTGCCGCTGCGAGGTACATCACATCATCTTGCCCGTTGGTTACTGGGATATATGTGTCATTATTTCCCAGAAGTCAACAGGCATCCTCTGATCTGCAATGAGTGCGTTGCTCCTCTTTACACTGTGTAGGCGCAACATCAGGAGGTACATGTTTGGTAGATAGCTGCACTGTATCCCGGAAGAAAGTGCTGCACTTTGAAGATGGAAGAATAAAGGATCCTGAGAGGTCATTTTGAATGACAAGTGCGCGGTCATGAAGCACTGTACCCATATAAGATTTTTATCATTTTTTTCACACAAATAGCGCTTTCTTTTGTTGGTATTTAATCACCACTGGGTTCTTTCTTATATATATTAGTTCTTCCTCCTAAATTGTCTATAAACAATGGGCGGACGGGAAGCAGTTAATAATAATAATTAAAAAAAAGTGTGTGGGGGGGGGATTTTTCCAGCACACCACAAAAGGCAGACAGAAGTAAAATTACAAAATCTATTAATTCATTTTATTTCAATACATTTTGTAATTTTACTTTTGTGGTATGCCGTAAAAATCTTTTTTTTTTTTTTTTTTTTTTTGCTGTTGGTATTTATTCTATTTTTTGGATGTGGCACTTACTATAACTAGACCATAACCTAAGCTAATCCTTAAAGTGTTACTAAACCCACAACAGTACAATCAGTCTGTATATGCAGTAAAGAATGCTTGTTATACTCACTGTGGGACCTAAGGGGTTAATCCGCTGCATTGTGTAAAAACGCTGTTTGATCCTGTCTTCTCTGATCCTCCCCTTCTTCCACAGTCACCAATCCATCTGAACAACCCTAGAGGGTGCATGTGATCAGCACAGGACCAACCAGCGCTGTCCAGACAGAGGGTCAGGGGACATACAGTCTCATAGGACAGTCAGAGGTGAGTGAAAACTCTTCCTACAAGCTTTAACCAGTGCTCAGCTGGACACTGATATAAGTCACAAGACTGTTCTAACTGCTGATGAGAAAAAGTATTTTAGCAATTTATATTTACTAAAATAATTGCATTTCCATGTTGTGTGTACTGTGGGAGACCGGATATAGAGGATGCAGGGTCCGGGGAGCCCGGATATAGAGAATGCAGGGTCCTGGGTTTAGTAACACTTTAAGCTTCAAGTTTCTTCCAATACCCAGAATTTCTGTCTCTTCTGTGCCTCCCGTTTTCCAGGGTTTCTCTAATCTTCATGTATCCTCTGTGTGCCTCCAGGAAACCTATGTGCACCTTGGTGTCTCCGCATGCCTCGTGACACCAGAGCACCTTTGTGCATATCAGTGTCTGGAAGTGTACCCATTGGCCGCCGTGTGCGTCTGTATCCCTGTAGCTTCCCATGGTTTCCAATCCCATTTCTATGCTGATGGCACCCAAATCTATCTCTCTACTCCTCAACTCACCCCATCAGCATCCTCACGTATCACTGATTTACTAACAGACGTATCAGACTGGATGTCACACCACTTTTTAAAACTCAATCTATCCAAAACTGAGCTCATATTTTCTCCCCCTCATGCCTCTTCCCCTGATTCCTCGGTCAGGATTAATGGCACAAATATCAACCCATCCCTGCATGCCACGAGTGCTAGGGGTAACCCTGGATTCTGAACTATCCTTTCAGGCCCACATCCAATCCCTGTCCAAATCATGCCGCCTCAACCTCCGCAACATCTCCAGAATACGCCCCTTGTAACCAATGATACCACAAAGCTCCTAATTCACTCCCTGGTTATTTCTCGCCTCGACTACTGCAACTCCTCATTGGCTTACCTTTACATAAGATATCCCCCCTCCAGTCCATTATGAATGCTGCTGCCAGGGTCATCCACCTTACCAACCGTTCAGTGTCCTCCACCCCTCTCTGCCAATCCCTCCACTGACCTCCACTCAGTGTCCTCCACCCCTCTCTGCCAATCCCTCCACTGGCCTCCACTCAGTGTCCTCCACCCCTCTCTGCCAATCCCTCCACAGGCTTCCACTTGCCCAACGAATAAAATTCAAAATACTAACAACAACTTATAAAGCCATCCACAACTCTGCCCCCAGCTACATCACTAACCTGGTCTCAAAATATCAACCAAACCTCTCTCTTTGATCCTCCCAAGACCTTCTGCTCTCTAGTTCCCATGCTCACCTCCAGGACTTTTCCCGAGCTTCTCCTGTCCTATGGAACTTCCTACCCCAATCTCTCCGGCTGTCTCCTAATCTATCCATTTTAAGACGATCCTTGAAGACCCTTCTGTTTAAAGAAGCCTATCCTGCTTCTAACTAATAAACTGCTTTTTACTTCCTCCATCAGCTCACCCCCCCACAGCTATTATCTTTTGTATCACTCAACCCTTCCTCCTAGATTGTAAACTCTAACGAGCCGGGCCCTCTGTATCCTTTTGTACCAAATTGTATTGTAACTGTAATATCTACCTTCATTTTGTAAAGCTCTGTGCAAACTGTTGGCGCTATATAAATCCTATATAATAATCCCCAAGAGCTACCCTGTGCCTGCAGCGTCTTCTATGCGCCTCTGTGTCTCTAAATGCAACCCTTTGCTTCCTTATACTGTACATGAAATATTTCATCTGTGCATTTTGCTGTTTGGCAGGAGTTCAGCTGTAAGATACAAATATAAATGCAGATGACAATACATCTCAGTGAGGTTATAGGCATTTATCTGCAAAGTGAGAGACTCATAAATGAGCCCCGAGTTGATGCAAGTGATTCGTTCTATAATAGTGTAACTCCAGGGAGAGGACTGACAGGTTTTACATCATTATTTACAAAGCAACAAAAACCTAAAGTAGTTCTGTATATCATCTATAACATTATATCGAAAAGTATTTCCTGAGATATAGCAAAATTTGTCAGAGTAAGCAAGGTCTTTGGGTCCTAGAGGAGGGCTGAAAAAAAAACCTTTACATCCACCTGTGCTTCCTAAGCTACACCAAAGAAATTGGAATCCTTTAATACCGGACTGCTGGAGGGAATCTCACAGGTCATTTGATGGTCCTTTGTATAAGCGTCTCAGGCAAGAGTGTTAAATAATATGAGAGCCCCAGAACGGAGTAGTATGACTGTCAGCCATGGACAACACATGCTCTACTTCTTTCTTGGCAGTGACCAGTGCAGACCTCAGGGTCTCCAATGGTGATCAAAACAGATCTCATTGCCACCAGTAGTGATCAGAACAGATCTCAGTGCCACCAGTAATGACCAGAACAGATCTCAGTGCCACCAGTAGTGACCAGAACAGATATCAGTGCCACCAGCAGTAACCAGAACAGATCTCAGTGCCACCAGCATTGACCAGTACAGATCTCAGTGTGCCCAACAGTGACCAGTACAGATCTCAGCGTGCCCAACAGTGACCAGTATAGATCAGTGACCAGTACAGATCTCAGTGTGCCCAACAGTGACCAGTATAGATCATAGTGACCAGCACAGATCTCAGTGTGCCCAACATTGACCAATATAGATCACATTGACCAGTATGGACCTCCGTGTCCCCAACAGTGACCAGTACAGATCTCAGCGTCCCCAACAGTGACCAATACAGTACAGATCTCAGTGCCACCAGTATTGACCAGAACAGATCTCAGTGCCACCAGCAGTAACCAGAACAGATCTCAGTGTGCCTGACAGTGACCAGTATAGATCACAGTGACCAGTACAGATCTCAGTGTGCCCAACAGTGACCAGTATAGATCACAGTGACCAGTACAGATCTCAGTGTGCCCAACAGTGACCAGTATAGATCACAGTGACCAGTACAGATCTCAGTGCCACCAGCATTGACCAGTACAGATCTCCGTGTCCCCAACAGTGACCAGTACAGATCTCAGTGTGCCTGACAGTGACCAGTATAGATCAAAGTGACCAGTACAGATCTCAGTGTGCCCAACAGTGACCAGTATAGATCACAGTGACCAGTACAGATCTCAGTGTGCCCAACAGTGACCAGTATAGATCACAGTGACCCGTACAGATCTCAATGTGCCCAACAGTGACCAGTATAGATCATAGTGACCAGCACAGATCTCAGTGTGCCCAACAGTGACCAATATAGATCACAGTGACCAGTATGGACCTCAGTGTCCCCAACAGTGACCAGAACAGATCTCGGTGTGCCCAACAGTGACCAGTACAGATCTCAGTGTGCCTGAGAGTAACCGGTATAGATCACAGTGACCAGTACAGATCTCAGTATCCTCAACAGTGACCAGTATAGATCACAGTGACCAGTACAGACCTCAGTGTCCCCAACAGTGACCAGTACAGATCTCAGTGCCCCCAACAGTGACCAATACAGATCTCAGGGCAATAGTCAGCTGGGTCAGATTCAGATCAGGGATGAGAGGTTTTGCAGATCAGTTCTTTGATGCCTCCCCTTGCTCTAGAATGTTGAAGAATATTCTAGATGCAGTGGGCAGGGTTTAGGAGGGGCTAATATGCACTTTTAAGCGATTCTGACCAATCCCCAACAGGAGGCTTGGCATAGGGTGAAGTGAATGAGCCTGCTCAGCAGCAGGAGAGTTCATGTGGAAGATGTGAGGAAGCTGAGATGCAGTAGCCTGGAAGTGGTCCAAGTGGGAAAGGGCCTACCTACAGGCAGGGTGTTGGAAAGGAGGATCACTCAGCCTTGCTGGCCCCCAGAGCGAGGACCACCTGTAGAACCAGGAAAGGAGCCAGCCCAGCAGAAGGCCTGAAGGCAGTCACCTACCTAAATCTGCTTGCAGTACTGAGACTGAGTGAGTAGTCCTGCATCCCCTGGGCCAGTTAAGATAAAAAGAGCACTCTGGTGGGAAACCTGATTAGCTCCTTAGCAGGGACTGTTTCATTTTAAAGTGGTAGGCATTGAATTCCCTTACCCAGGGATTCCCTCAGGCAGCTGGATAAGAAGAAGATTATCTAGGGTCTGGGGTGGTATACCAGGAGCGGCTGGAAAGCTCTCCAAGAAGTTCTACTGTGTAAAGACATAGTTTGTCCTCAGTTGCAGTTCCATTGGGCATCCCATACACCCCTTACCCCATCCAAGTTCAATACCCCTAATAAAACTTAAAAAAACAAGCTCAAAGACTGTTTACTGACTCTGAATGCAAGCGACTCCTAAGAGGGTAGTGCTACTCTTGTATGCTGTACATGTACTGTACACGGTGTTCAAAATCCTTTTCATTGAAATCATTTTGCTCATTCTTGCCTGCTGCTCATTGTTAAAGTCAATGAGTCAAGACAATGGGGTTCATTTACTAGCGACAAATGAATTGTGTATTTTGCAAGTGCAATTGCACTCTACAAGGGCATTTGCGCTGAAACTTTGAAATTTGTGGTAAGGCTCTGCTGACTTCCATCGTCCAATCGTGTGCAAGCAAAAATGCTCTTTTAGTTTCCTTGCATGTGATTGGGTATTCTTTAAAAAGTGAAGCTTTACCTAATTTACTAAGCTCTGGAGAAAATACCCTTGCACTGCAATTGCATAGTGCACAGTCTATTTGCCTTAACCACTTGCCCCTCAGAGGATTTACCCCCCTTCCGACCTGGCCATTTTTTTGTGATACAGCGCTGCGTTACTTTAATATACAATTGTGCGGTCATGCCACTCTGCACCCAAATTAAATTTACGTCCTTTTTGCCCACAAATAGAGCTTTCTTTTGGTGGTATTTGATCGCCTCTGCGTTTTTTATTTTTTGCACTCTAAACAAAAAAAACCTGACAATTTTGGAAAAAAAATATATATATTTTTGACTTTTTGCTATAAAACATGTCCAGTAAAAAAAATTTAAAAATCAAATTTCTTCAATTTAGGCCAAAATATATTCTTCTACATGTCTGCTAAAAAAAATCTGAATACGTGTAAATTAATTGGTTTACATGAAAGTTATACTGTCTACAAATGGCGGTATATATTGTATTTTTTTTTATATATATACTAGTATTGGCGGCATTCTGTCACTGGGTGGGGGGGAGGGGGACTGATTAACTGCCACTGACATCCCAATGACACTAATACAGTGATCAATGCTAATAACTGTACTAATGACACTGGGCAGGAAGGGGTTAACATCTGGGGCGATCGAAAGGGTTACCTGTGTGCTGTTTTACTAAGTGTGCTGTGTGTGTTTTACTAGGGAAACATGCTGCTTTGTATTGTTCTGCTATGCAGAGCAATACAAAGCAGCATGTCGGTGCTGACAGGGGAGAGATCTGTGGTTTTTACACACAAACCTCTCCCCTGTCACTGGTCCTCGGAGATTGTGGGGTGCCGGCGGGGAATCTCCGGTCGGGGCCCGGTGATCGACAGCTGTAGACACCAATGGCCCCCTACCTGGAAATACAAAATCACAAATATATACGTGATTTTGCACGGCGCTGCCACCTTGTAGCAGTAGTTCTGCTATAGGGCAGTGGGGACCCAGTTAAAACCCCATAGACACAATGAGAATATCGTACGAAAAATGCCGCTTTTAAAGTGATCATACGATAATCTGATCATTAGTACATAGCAATTGTCCAAAAAATATAGGACAAGCACGAAAATTTTTATCATATGATACCGGATTGCACGATTTTAGTTTAACCAGTACAGTAGTCATCCAAAAAATACAATACAAATACATTACATTGTTCAGAATTTTTATTCTGTCATTAAAGAATTTTTGTAACTTTAGTAACCTCTTCACTTTTGATATGAGACTAGTATGCAGAAAAAAACAGACGGTCATTCGTCTGATATGCTAAATGTGTATACGGGGCATTAGTGAATCAACCCCATTCAGACAGAAGTCGCAGTATGAGGAGAGGATGGCAGGAGGAAGTTGACGTTGAAGGTTACATTTATCCAAGTCATGGTATAGCAGGTGAAAATTAGTCACATCCAACTGGTTTCTACTGGTGGGAGAAGTTCCACTTTTGTTCTTCCTGTTGGGGCTGTGCAATTGAAGAAGCAGACTGGCACAGTCATTCTCCAACCAAAATGGTGTTAAAGTAGATGCAAACACTAAATAACATTAAGGAGCATATTTATAAAACAGCAAATCTGACATTCAACAAACATTCACTGCAGGTGAGTCTTCCAGGTCCACTTGTTTTAAATGAGAGTAATTGATTCACCATCAGTGAATGTTCGGTAAAAGTCAAATTCACTGTTTTATACTTTTATTTTTCTAATGAACTATGTATCATAAACTAATGTCATAAAAATAAGAAAAATGTTGTCATCCTTTGATGTATCCGGGCCCGGACTGGCCATAGGGCACACTGGGCATGTGCCTGGTGGGCTGGGGTCACCGGGCTTAAGATGACTGGGCTGCACAGCGGGAGGCAAGCAGCAACCGTGGTCTGGACGGGGTTAATACAGACCGTGGCCACCGCTCACGTCCCACTGTGCGGCTATGCCCAAAGCAGGGCACACAGGAGAAGCGGCAGTGATGGCTCCTGAAGAGAAGCAGGAAGCTGACACATGGATACCTCCTCGGCCGACCTCTGCACTGAAGGGAGAACGGCGGCCTCTCTTCACCCACAGCCGTCGGCACACTGTGACAGGTCTGTAGGATGGGGCTGTCTCTTTGCTGGAAGGGCTGTCTCTTTGCTGCATGAGCTGTTTCTTTGCTGGATGGGCTATCTCTTTGCTGGATGACCTGTCTTTTTGGATGGCTGTCTATTTGCTGGACGGGCTATCTTTTTGCTGGATGAGCTGTCTCTTTGCTGGATGGGCTGTGTCTTTTCTGGACGGGCTGTCTCTTTGCCCAGTTGGATCCAGCAAAGAGACATCTCAATCCAGGAAAGAAACAGCCCAGTCCAAGGAGGAACATCCCCATCAAGCAAAGAGACGTCCCTGTCCGGCAAAGAGACATCCCATCTTTGCTACATGGGGCTGTCTCTTTGCTGGACGGTCTGTCTCTTTGCTGGACTGGGCTGTCTCTTTGCCCAGTTGGGTCCAGCAAAGAGACAGCCCAGTCAAAGAAGGGACATCCCAATCCAGCACAAAAACAGCCAAATCCTAGAAGGGACATCCCCATCCAGCAAAGAGACATCCCTGTCAGGCAAAGAAACATCTCGTCTTTGCTATAGAGGAATGTCTCATTGCTGGATTGGACCATCTCTTTGAATATATAGGGGGCACTGTGATTAGATCTCTAGGGGCACTGTAATGTAAAGGGGCACTGTGATACAAAGGGGACTGCACTGTAAAGGGACACTGTAATCAATACAGTGCCCCTTTACAGTACAGTCCCCATTATATTACAGTGCCCTTTTATATTACAGTGTGGAGGACCGACTCCGTGAATATTCTGTCACCAACTGCCCCCGCAAATGTTCTTGCCCCCCCTGGAAATTGGCTGCTCAGTCTAAAATGACTATTTTTTGTCCCAATCCGGGCCCGGATGTATCTCAATGCTTTTGATCTTAATTCCGGAGGGTGACTTATCTGTTTTCATGCATTCTTCCCTCTGATCATCAATGGACTAATTTAAGTAGGAATTCCCCAACACCTGAATTATTTTTCAAGGGTTTCTTTGGGGTAAAAATGTTTAGAAAAGCTGCTCTATGAAATAAGTTAGATGTGTATATTTTGGACTGAATGAAGAGTTGGTTGAAACCTGCATGCCCTAAGGATGATATCTAATCTAAAGTCAAACTTTTTTTTTTTAATAATAACCAAAAGCAAACCTTTTTCTTAGTTTGGACAAAGTGGAGAAGGATTAGAACCCCTGTCAGGGTTTTATTGCTGT
The DNA here is from genome assembly GCF_062004578.1 of Staurois parvus. Classification (NCBI taxonomy): domain Eukaryota; kingdom Metazoa; phylum Chordata; class Amphibia; order Anura; family Ranidae; genus Staurois; species Staurois parvus. The sequence continues at coordinate 836,351 of NW_028318591.1, read as the reverse complement.
CTTTACCCCATGACAGAGATTCACCCTCTCTATTTTTCCTGTTTACCCTTAACGTCAAAAGTGAAAGTAAAAGAAAATCCCAGATTTTGCATTGTCCCCTGAAAAGTAACACAGAAGAAATTTCCAAGGAGGGCTGGGTGGCCCCAAAGGACTCCCTTAATTTTCAGGGATGTCCTCTCACTTCCTGTTTTGGACAGCAAGTGAAGATAAATCTCCCCAATGGAACACAGATGGAAAAAAAGCTGACTGAGGTTATGTAATGCTACTCCTGTAGGAGCCGCTGGACAGAATGGGTCTTGTGTTCTATGCCTTGACTTTCTCAAGAACCTCAGCCCCTCTAACACACCAGGTTGAGTGTACAAACATACATTATCACAGGAATTTACTGAAAGTAATACTTAGTACCCAATAGTAGTGCTATATCAATGAAAACGGGCACCAAACCAGGTAGTAAAGGCAAACAATATATTATCACCCAATATAGTTGGTAACTAGGCAAATAAACTGGATTAAAATAGTTAATTACACAATTTAGCATACGTAGTTAACAGTAACAGGACTAGGCATAAAATGACATTTGGTGTCCAGACCAGCATAAATAGTAGCAAAGCCATCCCAAGTGCAGCAGTGAGCAGTAGTAAAGTTTAATCTACTGAGTGCTGGAACCATACTGACTGAGTATGCACTGTAAGAAAAGGAGAATGTTAGCAGAGGGGCCAGAGAAAAAAAGGAATAATTATTAAGGGAAAGGCAGTGCTTTGAGATGTTCTTCTGCCGGCTATCATTGGGGCCCTTTACAAGCATTAGTACACTTAATGACAGTCCCTGTTAACCTGCATGCAGTATAGATACGGAATAGTCTTGGCACAGGTGCATACTGGATGTAGCTCAGATGTCGTAAACGTTTGGTATAATGGGGTATAGGGATGGTATTGGTGCAGTCTAGGTTTGGAATAGGTTCGGTACAGAGTGCAGTATTGGAGCAGTATGGATTGGGTACACTTGATGTCCTGCTCTCAGTGGCTCAGTCCCTGAGCGCATAACCCTCTCACCAGTACCCAGGATGCTGTGATGACCTCCCGCTGTAAAAAGGGGTTGGCCCTTCTCTCTCCACATATTGTCTCTGGTGATCATCAATGGGAATCTCTGGGTGCGAGGAAGCTCTGGGTCTCCCAGCAGCAACAGTGCAAAAGTGATCACCGGGGTCTGTGCTGCACTGCCCTGGGTATCTTTCTTTCAGGTCTCAGGCTTGATCTGGTCTGGCCTGGCCTCTCAGCAGTCTGGTCAGTGTGCAGCAGATGTGCTCTTCTTGGTTCATATAGCTCTAAGCGGAAAAGGGTTTTTGGGCAGTTTGATAAAAACCATCTCACCATAGACATCTATGGGCTTGCTTGTCTTAAAGCTCCCCCCTGCTGGCCAGAGGAGAATGGTGCAGCATAACATCAGTATCCCAGTAGAATGAGAGAAGAATAAAAGACAATGTCTCCTTCAACAGTTATAACCATCCCTTACTCTTTTCACATTTTAAAAAGGTTTTGCCTATAGTTCTGGGCGGGTAATAAAAATGGTGAAAGGTCTGAGGGATAAACATCAGGGAGGAATTCAGGAACTTAATATGTACAGTCTGGAGGAAAGGAGAGATATGATTGAAACGTTTAATACACTATATTGCCAAACGTATTGGCCCCGCCCTCCAAATCATTGGATTCAGGTGTTCCAATCACCTCCATGGCCACAGGTGTATAAAATCAAGCACCTAGGCATGCAGACTGCTTCTACCAACATTTGTGAAAGAATGGGTTGCTCTCAGGAGCTCAGTGAATTTAAGCGTGGTACTGTGATAGGTGGCCACCTGTGCAATAAGACCATCCGAGACATTTCCTGGCTACTAAATATTCCACGCTCAACTGTTAGTGGGATTATAACAAAGTGGAAGCAACTGGGAACAACAGCAACTCAGCCACCAAGTGGTAGGCCACGTAAAATGACACAGCGGGGTCAGTGCATGCTGAAGCGCACAGTGTGCAGAAGTCGACAACTGTCTGCAGAGTCAATAGCTAAAGATCTCCAAACTTCGTGTGGCCTTCAGATTAGCACAACAACAGTGCATAAAGAGCTTCATGGAATGGGTTTCCATGGCTGAGCAGCTACATGCAAGCCTTACAACACGGGTCTGAGTATGGCGATTGCCAGAAGAACAGTACTTCCCTGACTGTATTGTGCCAAGTGTAAAGTTTGGTGGAGGGGGGATTATGGTGTGTGGTTGTTTTTCAGGGGTTTAGCTTCAAATGAAGGGAACTCTTAATGCGTCAGCATACCAAGGCAGTTTGGACAATGTCATGCTCCCAAGTTTGTGGGAACAGTTTGGGGATGGCCTCTTCCTGTTCCAACATGACTGCTCACCAGTGCACAAAGCAAGGTCCATAAAGGCATGGATGAGCGAGTTTAGGGTGGAGGAACTTGACTGGCCTGCACAGAATCCTGCCCTCAACCCCATAGAACACCTTTAGGATGAATTAGAGCAGAGACTGTGATCCAGGTCTTCTCATCTGACATCAGTGTCTGACCTCACAAATGCGCTTCTGGAAGAATGGTCAAACCTTCCCATAGACATGCTCCTAAACCTTGTAGACAGCCTTCCCAGAAGAGCTGAAGCTGGTATAGCTGCTAAGGGTTGGCCAACTCAATATTGAACCCTAAGGGCTAAGACTAGGATGCCATTAAAGTTCATGTGCGTGTAAAGGCAGGCGTCCCCATACTTTTGTCAATATAGTGTACATCAGGGGGATGTGGTCTACAAAACAAGGTTTCTTTACATTCACCTCATTACATTTTCACACAACAGGAAGTAGAAAGATATCTCTTCAGTGAAGTAATTCCCCTCATAGACAGTGGTCACCAGGACAGTAGAAATTTCTCCCCCATCCAACCCACCTGCTATTGTTCTGACAACGCTAAATTTAAAATTTCTCCTCACTTTCAATCCCAATGACAGAGGACAGAAGGACAAAAAGAGAGGATAAATCCGTAAGGACTCGTTTACACTTGCTTCAAACTGTGGCATTGGTCACACTTTTTTAAAGTGCTCTGATTTCCAATTAAAGCTCCTGACACTAAATAAAATGTTATGCTTACAATCCTGTTTACACGTTGTATTTGCTTTGCTTTAAAAATTATATCTCAAGTCCCTTTCTTGGCGCTTGAAAGCATCTCCAAAGCCTCCATAGATGTCTATAACAAAGCTCACTAACAGCACCTGTAGCATTTGAGAGTCATTTATTCAGAGTTAGCTTCACTTTGTTTTGGAGACCAACAAGCAAACCAGCAAAATGTCATCGGCAGTCACTTCTGGCTCATGTGTACATATTCTGGAAGTGTCTGGTGCAGACGTCACATCTGGTATGCAGGCTGGAGCAGCAGGAAGGTAAGCAGGATCCAGACAGGAGCAGAGCAACTAACAGATGGCACACGTGTTCTGACTTAACTACAAGACCATAAACTTTATCTCCAGCGATGGATATGGCTATATGATGTGGTGTTGAATCTATCTCCTGCATCGGGTCACACAGTTTAACTCAATGAATAAACTCACATGTTGAGGAAGTCAGATGATGAAAACCATTTGAATGTTCCATTTAATGGAGGATAATCATAGGTAGAAAAACGTTAACGTTATAATCCTCATGGAAATATGCATTCAGGTAGACAGAATACAGTGGAATGACTACCAGAGAGAGGCAGGGGTATACACTAGTATGGTGAGAGAAAGAGCTCAGCTTAGACAAGAGGAGACAGCTTAAAGACACAGAGCAATAATAAACAAGTGACGGTCACAGAGAAATAATAATAACTCAAAGAGTGTGACACAACAACATGGGAACTCTATAGTGAAAGGTAAGCAGGGACTGGGGTGAGGACTAAGCAGCAGAGGATCAGCAGAGCTGGGGGACCAGAGCAGGAGAAACTAGCAATGTCACATATGCGCAGCGTGGGAGCAATATAGTGGAAGGTGAGTGGGGACCAAAGAGAGAGGAGGATCAGCAAACCAGAGGATCAGCAGAGCTGGGGGTTACTACTGAGTGGGGGATCAGCAAAGCAGGGAGTTACTACTGAGAGGGGGGATCAGCAGAGCTGGGGTTTGCTACAGAGTGGGGATCAGCAGAGCTGGGGGTTACTACAGAGCAGGGCATCAGCAGAGCTGGGGATTACTACTGAGAGGGGGGATCAGCAGAGCTGGCGGTTACTACTGAATGGGGGATCAGCAGAGCTGAGGGTTACTACTAAGTGGGGGGTCAGCAGAGCTGGGGGTTATTACTGAGTGGGGGATCAGCAGAGCTGGGGGTTACTACTGAGCAGGGGATCAGCAGAGCTGGGGGTTACTACTGTGTAGGGGATCTGCTGAACAAGGGTACTAATAAGCTAGAGATCTGTTGCATGGGGGCATTATGAGCTGGGGACCTGCTGAGTGGGGGTACTAATTAGCCCCTTTAACACAATTAAAAAATCAATACACACAAGGCAGCTCAAAAAAGCATGTTAAAGCGGTAGGTGCTTTAATATGTGTTATAGTTAAAGCAAGCATAAACTAACCCTAATAGTGACACAGACAGCAATAAAATATTGACGGGTTCTAACTCCTCACCAATCTATCCAAAATGTAAACAAAAGGTTGGCCTTTAGATTCATGTTGAAGCATAATTGCAATTTGTTTTTTTTTTATTAATTTCTCAGTCCTACAAAAATGAAAATACCCATATTGTTTCCAACTTTTTCCAATATAGAAACTCCACTCCAACACCAGCTATCTGTCATCTTCCAGGTGACCAGCAGCATTCAATCCACTTCCTTTGATCCCAGGTTGTCATGGACTCACCCCCAAGAGGACATGAGCTTCCTGTATAGTACTGCAAAAAGTGTGCAGACATCAAATGAATGCCATTGACACACTCTGCTGTACTGAAGGCCCACCACAGCCACAAAGAGAAGCAGAAGAGGACCCAAGGACAGCACATGACCAGGTAGATGACATAAAAAATAGCTGCGGGAGTGGAATGTTGGAACGGGCGGAGGTGTTGAACCTTCCAAAATTTGAGCAGTGCTGAGGATTCATGAGAAGATTGAGATACACCCAGATCATGAGAGCAGATGAACTTACAGGAAACCTGCACAACACAGTGTGATGTTATCTCTATATACTGTAAGCCCCAATGATGACCCATTACAAAAGAGGATATTACATCTAAAATGACAATCTCAAGGCTAAAACAATTAAAGCTTAAGTATAGCCAAAAACTATTTTGTACATTTCACCGTAAAAATAAGTTGCTATTAATGAAGTCCCCATCTCTGCTTGCTTCAACGTTTGATCAATCTGCACCGCTACCCCCTTGAGGGCTGCTGGAGTCCCCCTAAGCCAGCAATGGGCAAACTACGGCCCGGCGGACCTTTTAATCCGGCCCGCGGAGAACGTGAGGGGAGCTAGGCTCCTCTCACAGTCCGCCCTGAAGACCGCTGTAGCATGAAAATCTGTCTCCTATGAGGATCTGTCCCCCTCGACGTATCTGCGCATGTGCCGGAGATCGCCGATCGGCTGCTAATGCCTGAAACTGGCACATGCGCAGATACGTCAAGGGGGACAGATCCTCATAGGAGACAGATTTTCATGCTACACCGGAACGCGGGAACACGGCGAGAGGAACGCGCGGAGCAAAGGTAAGTGAATTGACACAGAAGGGACTTGGGGACTTAATATGGGGGATGAATTACTATATGGGGGACTTAATATGGGGGATGAATTACTATATGGGGGATGAATTACTATATGGGGGATGAATTACTATGGGGAATGAATTACTATAGGGGGGATGAATTACTATATGGGGATGAATTACTATATGGGGGATGAATTACTATAGGGGGGATGAATTACTATGGGGGGGATGAATTACTATGGAGGATGAATTACTATATGGGGGATGAATTACTATGGGGGATGAATTACTATGGGGGATGAATTACTATATGGGGGATGAATTACTATGGGGGATGAATTACTATATGGGGGATTAATTACTATGCTTACTATGGGGGAATATTACTATACTTACTATGGATGACACATACACTTCATTCATCTACTCTTGGTCCGGACCCCGGGTCCAATATATGAACCCATTGCGGCCCTCAAGTCAAAAAGTTTGCCCACCCCTGCCCTAAGCTCTGCACAGCCAGGCAACACCCATTTTCCACACTTTCTCTAAGAGTCAGTAAAACAGTCCTTGAGCTTGTTTTTATTGTTTTTATTAGATTTTAACAACTTAGATGAGGTCTAAGGGTTTATGGGATGTCCAAGAAACTGTAGAACTTTGAGGACAACTTTTTAACAACAAAATGTACATAAATGTGGACAAAAATCTGCAACAGTCTTAGTAAGGAACACTGAGTCCCCTTTGGTGACCCTCCTCAGGCCCCAGATGAAGCTCTCCTCATCCACCCAGCTGTCCTTAGGATATCCCTGGGCAAGGGATTCCAAGATCTACCCTGGAGTAGTCCCAGATGAGAGCTAGTTGGGTATTGCATCTGACTGTCCTTTCCCTTCTGTGGCCCAGGGGTGTAGAAGTACTCACAATGTCCTGGCCTGTAGCTTAATGGGTTGCAGCTACTTTCAGGTCTTATGCTGGGCTGGCTCCTTCCCTGCTGACAGGCTGTCTCCACCCAAGTAGACTGTAGGGCAATGGAGATCCCTTTTTCCAGCTCCAGCCTGTAGATAGGCCTCTTCCACCCCCAACAGGCTCCATACCAGTAGCTTCCTTCAATCCATCTTCCACCCGACTCCAACTACCTCCCTGCAGATCAGGTTTTCCCACATTTAAGGGCTGTCCTAGCCACCATACCAGGCCTCCTGCCTGGGGATTAACCAGGGTCCCTCAAACATGCAAATCCAGGCCTCCACCCCTTCTCCATCCCTCTTTTAGAAAGGTCCACCAGTTTCTAGAAGGGTGGGAAGGCTCCAGAAGCCCTGAACTGTGAGCCTCCCAGCCTGGATTGAGGTAACCTCACTGCATCACTCCCAGGCTGACTCATCCCAGGCTTTTAGCAAGCCTCTGTCTAACAAACAAAAATCCTACCTAAACTGGAAGGCACTACAAATCTCTTACTTTTCTCCAACTCACAATCTCACAATTCTTTTGTTGGTGCTGAATGTCCAGGTGCTAAGACTTAGAGTTGTGACTGCAGTATACTGATCACAACAGGTCGCTTTTGCTCAGCAACTCCTCCATTCAGAAAAAAAGCTTGTGTTCTTTTCAAAGAATGCAAGGTGTTATGTGACTGGAGAAGGGAGATTATGAAATTCATCTGCAGCTCCTCCATTCACAAAATGCCTTGTATTCATTGAAACTAAATTAAGAATGTTTCTGAATAGAAGAAGTGCAGATTAACATCATGATACTCCCCCCATCTAGTCAGAGAACAACTTGAATTCGCTGAAAGAAATGGAGGTTTTTCTTGTGAATGGAGGAGGTGCTGAGCAAGCAACCCACTGCAGCCAGAACTACAAAAGTTGGTGAAAGTCCAATAGTCCTATATCATTATATTTTATGATTTTCTTTTTTGTGGAAATGCTTTAAAATAACTTTTACTCCAACTGTGAGAGAATGGATAGATGAATTAAACCTTTAATGTGGATGGGAGAGCTAACAGCACAAATATAGCCTGATGAGGGGGTCCTGTGGGGCCCCGAAACGTTGCACTTGTGATGTGACCACCTGAACAAGCATCCGGACATTATTTCAAGGATCCGTGGTGTGCTGGCAATATTTTCTCTGGTACCAATTATGAGCTGGTAATTGCTACAGCATCCATTTACATCTTGCCATTCCCAGAAACGAATGTGATGGAAATATTATACGCATTTTTCTTTTATGAACGGAATTTTTCTGCTGGTTCAGACAGCTTTGTAGGTGTCTTATATTTATCTTATAATTAAATCTTCAATAACAATTAAAATGCTTAAAAATGCTTCTTCCTGTTCCAACACTACAGTGCTCTGTGCAGGCAGAGCTGAGTAATGATCACACCCCCTCAGAACAAGTGTCCTCACACAGATTGTATTGTGAAGGTCTCTGTGTGTTGTCAGTTTATATTAGGAACTGCCTAAACAAGGGCCTTCATGGCAGAATGCTCAGATGATTACTTAAAAGCAGAGTCTAGAAGCCTAGTAAAACTGGGGACTAATGATGAGCCACATTTCCCTGGATCCCTGTGACGTCCTTGACCATATATGGTCAATGACATCATCCTCTGGAACCTGCCCCTTTTTACATATGAGCTGTCATTCTCAGACCTGCCATTTGAGGGGAGTAACGCACCGGGATCAGAGGTGTGCCAGTGTTCGATGAGCTTGTTTTTCTTTTGGTGGATTGGAAGACATCAGGCATCATGACTGATGTAGCTCGACATTGCTGGATGATGTGATTGACAATGGATGTACATTGTGGGACTTTTTTCATTAACTACTTGCCGAATGATGGCTACACTGCGGCCGGCCAGTTCTGGGTAGACATTATATGATGTCCTCCCAGAACACGCTCTCCTGCGCGCCCCCGGGGGCGCGCACCCGGCGATCTCCGGGATCACTGTGTCCTACGGACACAGCTGATCACGTGATGTGGTAAAAGGCCAATCACAGCAGCCTTTTACCACGTGATCAGCCGTGTCCAATGACACACTGATCATCAGGAAATGCAATTGCTGGTTCTCGGCTGCACTTTCCTCACGCTGTCAGATCGTGAGGCAAGTACTGCCGAGAACCGGCAGTTGTTGGAGCAGGGATCGGCACCAATCATCAGGGCACTGATCATCAGTGCCCTGATGATTGGTGCCTAGCAGTGCCACCCACAAGTTCCGCCCACCTGTGCCCAGCAGTGCACCCACCTGTACCACCCAGCAGTGTCACACACCTGTGCCCAGAAGTGCACCCACCTGTGCCCACCCACCAGTGCCACCCACCTGTACCCACCAGTGCCACCCACCAGTGCCCATCAGTGCAGCCCAGCAGTGCTGCCAGTCAGTGCCACCAGTTAGTGCCCAGCGGTTGTGCCAGTCAGTGCTCAGCAGTGCCGCCAGTCAGTGCCCAGCAGTGATGCCAGTCAGTGCCACCTATCAGTGCTGTCTATCAGTACCCATCATCAGTGTCGCCTATCAATGCCGCCTATCCGTGACACCTCATTAGTGCTGCCTATCAGTGCCGCCTATCCGTGACACCTCATTAGTGCTGCCTATCAGTGCTGCCTATCAGTGCCCTTAAGTGGTGCCTATCAGTGCCGACTATCAGTGCCAACTATCAGTGCCCATCAGTGCTGCCTCATCAACGCACATCAGTGAAGGAGAAAAATTACCTGTTTGAAAAATTTTATAATAGAAACAAAGAAACTTTTTTTTTTTCTAATTTTTTAGTGCCCATCGGTAATTAAATACTACCAAAAGAAAGCTCTTTTTGTGAGAAACAAATGCTAAAAATTTCATATGGGTACAATCTTGCATGACCGCGCAATTGTCAATCAAAGTGCGGCAGCGCTGAAAGCTGAAAATTGGCCTGGTAAAGAAGGGGGTATAAGTGCCAGGTAGGCAAGTGGTTAAAGGATGTGCAAAAAACTGTGTATGTGTTTTTATTTCTCCTTACATTTTTTTTTGTTAATGAGTAGGGGTACCAGGGGCGGACTGACAACTCATGGGGCCCCCGGGCAATAGGGGATCATGGGCCCCCTGTGTCCTTGCCCAAACTCAAAAAAGCCTATGAAAAAGGTACCAGGGGCATCTCATGGGGCCCCCTACTGACCCTGGGCCCTCGGCTAGTGCCCGAGTTTCCAAATGGTCAGTCCGCCCTTGAGGGGTACTATGTACCCCTTAATCATTCAAGTTGGGGGGAAGTTGGTGTCTGGGCACCCCCTTAATAAAGGGGACTTCAAGGTTCTGGTAAACCAGACCCCACCCACAGAATCCCACAACCACCAGGCCAGGGTATGAGGAAAAGGTCCTTGTCCTCATCAACATGGGCAGGATACCACCCCATGTTAAGGGCATGTGGTCAGGTATGACTAAGAAGGAGGCCGCATTCTTATTCCCTTCTTCCCTAGCCTGCCAGGCTGCTTGATTGGAAAAGGGTCGGGTGTGGACTGTTGGGGGTACCCCAGGCTATTTGTTCTAATTATGTGCATAGGATTCCTCCTTAAAATGCATACCAGGCTTGAAAAGCTTGATATGAATGATGGGGGAGCTTCCAGGCTTTTTAATTTAAACTATCCCGGGCTAATTTGCATACATGGCCAGGAATGAATGGGGCTGGTGATGTCACTGGTTGCTAAAGACTTTGGCAGTGCCTACACCGTTCAGCGTCCTTAGCAACTATTGACAGCAAGGAGCTATCATGGTAGTAATACTGCTATTCTTCCTAACATTTGACCCCCGCCGAATGGATAAATGTTCTGGAATAACGCCTGACCAGCCAAGGTGCGGTCTGAACTGTGGACCAAATCTTAAAAAGTGACTCCACTTATTTTGTTTTTATTAGGGGTTAAGGGGGGGGGTCTAGGAATATATGGGATGCCCAAGGAACTGCAAACTTGAGGACAACCTGTACACTGTACAAAAATGTGGATCAAAAATTAGCAACTGTCTTTGTTAAGGAACACTGACGTCCCCTTGGTGTACCTCCTCAGGCCCCATATGAATCCTCCTCTTAACCCAGCTGCACTGAGGGTATCCCTGGGCAAGGGATTCCAAGATCTAGCAATTATGTAGTCCCGGATGAGAACTAATTGTGTTTTGTGCCTGACCGCCCTCTCCCTTTGTCTGGTCCAGGGGGTGTAGGAGTACTCACACTGTCCTGTCAGCATGGTGGGCTGGCTCCTTCCTTGCTGCTCAGGATGTCCTCACTAATAGATGGTGGAATAGTGAAGATCCTCCTATCCAGCAACCAGCCTGTAGGTAGGCTCCCCTTCCTGGGGCCCCCTCCCAGGCTCCATACTCCAGTCTTCTTTCAATCCAGCTTCCACCTGACTCCCCTGCTGCTCAGGCTCTGCCCATTTTAAAGGTTGTTCTCGGTCACCATGCCTATCCTGCCTGGGGATTGGCCAAGTTCCCCTAAACATGCAAACCTGGGCCTCCACCCCTCTTCCAGAAAGTTCTCTAAGTTTCTGGAAGGGTGGGAGGGCTCCAGAAGCCCTGACCTGTAGAGCCTCCCAGCTTGTCCTGAGGTGAATTCACTACCTAACTCCCAGGCTGACTCATAGCAGGCTGCTACCCAGCCTCTATCTAACAAAAATCCTATCTAGCTAACCTAGAGGACGTTACTATTGCAGGGATTTTAATAAACTTCGTTGCAGATTACTTCCTCTTGTTATTCTGAAGAATAGCTGTCTGTGTCCTCATGCAGTGTGAATCTAATAGTAGATATTTTATATTTATCAATCAGCTGCTGCACCTGCAGGCTCTAATGAGGAAGGTGGCAGGGTCTGCATCCCTTTAGATGTGATTTCCCTTTGGGAGTATCTCACCAAAAATGACTTTTTTGTTGCAGGGCATACCCAAAATCTGATTTGTATCTTAGTGCAGACTTCTGGGAAAATCAGTGAGCCAATCACATGAGCAGGAAGGGACATGTCTGGGGGCAGATGGTGTGCAGAATGCCTTTAGGTAAACATACTGCATAACATTTTACAGAAATTTACAGCACTGCAGGAAAGGAAAGGAAAGGAAAGGGGAAAAGGGAATAAGGAATGGAAAGGAAAAGGAGAAAGGAAAGGAAAGGAGAAAGAAAGGAGAAGGAAAGGAAAGGAGAAGGAAAGGGGAAAGGAGAAGGAAAGGAAAGGAAAGGACAGGACAGGAAAGGGGAAAGGAGAAGGAAAGGAGAAGGAAAGGAAAGGAGAAAGAGGAAAGGAAAAGAGAAAGGGGAAAGGAAAGGAAAAAGGAGAAAAAGAAAAGGACAGGAAAGGAAAGGGGAAAGGAAAGGAAAGGGGAAAGGAAAGAGGAAATGAAAGAAGGGAAAAGAGGAAAGTAAAGTAAAGGGGAAAGAGGGAAGTAAAGGGGAAAGAGGAAAGGAAAGGAGAAAGTGGAAAGGAAAGGGGAAAAGGGAAAGGAGAAAGGAAAGAGGAAATGAAAGAAGGGAAAAGAGGAAAGGAAAGGAGGGAAAAGAGGAAAGGAGAAAAAGGAAAGGAAATGAGAAAGAGGAAAGGAGAAAATGAAAGGAGAAAGAGGAAAGGAAAGGAGAAAGAGGAGAGGAAAGAAAAGGAAAGGACAGGAAAGGAAAGGGGAAAGGAGAAAGGAAAGGAAAGGAAAGGAAAGGGGAAAAGGGAAGGGGGAAAGAGGAAATGAAAGAAGGGAAAAAAGGAAAGGAGGGAAAAGAGGAAACAAAAGGAGAAAGAGGAAAGGAAAGGAAAGGAAAGGGGAAAAGGGAAAGGAGAAAGGAAAGAGGAAATGAAAGAAGGGAAAAGAGGAAAGGAAAGGCAGGAAAAGAGGAAAGGAGAAAAAGGAAAGGAGAAAGGGGTAAGGAAAGGAAAGGAAAGAGGATAGGAAAGATTTCACAACTTTCAATAACAACACTACTTGTGTCACAATTGTATACACTATATTATTATTATTATTATTATTATTAATAATGTATTTCTATTCTTTTTCCATGAAAATGGAATTTCCCTTTTAGGTCATCCCTACTGGTGACATCTGGTGGTGGTGAAGAATTACTGAATTACTGCTGGAGGTCTGGATTGAAGATAAGTTCTGCAACAAAATCTTTTTTTTATTTATTTAATTAAATTCATTTTTATGTATTTTTGTAGCACAATTCTTTCCTTCAAGTGAATATTTACAAACGTCCATGAATGAGTATGTCTGTAGTGAGTATGTCTGTAGTGAATATGTCCGTAGTGAGTATGTCTGTAGTGAGTATGTCCGTAGTGAGTATGTCCGTAGTGAGTATGTCCGTAGTGAGTATGTCTGTAGTGAGTATGTCTGTAGTGAGTATGTCTGTAGTGAGTATGTCCGTAGTGAGTATGTCTGTAGTGAGTATGTCCGTAGTGAGTATGTCCGTAGTGAGTATGTCCGTAGTGAGTATGTCCGTAGTGAGTATGTCTGTAGTGAGTATGTCTGTAGTGAGTATGTCTGTAGTGAGTATGTCCGTAGTGAGTATGTCTGTAGTGAGTATGTCCGTAGTGAGTATGTCCGTAGTGAGTATGTCCGTAGTGAGTATGTCCGTAGTGAGTATGTCCGTAGTGAGTATGTCCGTAGTGAGTATGTCCGTAGTGAGTATGTCTGTAGTGAGTATGTCCGTAGTGAGTATGTCCGTAGTGAGTATGTCCGTAGTGAGTATGTCCGTAGTGAGTATGTCCGTAGTGAGTATGTCCGTAGTGAGTATGTCCGTAGTGAGTATGTCCGTAGTGAGTATGTCCGTAGTGAGTATGTCCGTAGTGAGTATGTCCGTAGTGAGTATGTCCGTAGTGAGTATGTCCGTAGTGAGTATGTCTGTAGTGAGTATGTCTGTAGTGAGTATGTCCGTAGTGAGTATGTCTGTAGTGAGTATGTCCGTAGTGAGTATGTCCGTAGTGAGTATGTCCGTAGTGAGTATGTCCGTAGCCTTACATTCTCAGACATACAATCCATTCCAGTGGAACGCCTCCAGCTGTGTGATTTGTAAATTCTCTCTTTGAGGAACGTGTTTTTGTGGTGAAGATCCTTCCTGAACTAGGAAAGGATTAGTCTCCTCCCTCCGCTGTGCTGACTATTGCTGTAGAGATACTCCCCTCTAATCTCTTCTCTGAGACACATTGTCACATGAATTCTCCCTACACTAGGACATGTTTTTTCCTCCTCCCTTCTGGCAGATAGAAATCATGGTATTGATAACATGAGCGCTCCGGCCTGAAGCCCGGTCGGTCGCGGTATTGCGGTGAGTCTTCCTGGACTGCGCCGATCGTTGATCTTCGGGACGAAGTCTGCAAAGCTCAGGTGAGGACAGACAGACTCTAAGCATCTCCAAAGACTTTTTTTAAAAAAATCTAACTTTGGCCGCAGAAACTTCTGCAAATGCTGTAGGCTTGAAAAATATTCTCCGTTGATCAGATTGCATTCATGTTTCAGATTGGCTTCCTATGATAGCGAGGTAAATATAGCTGCCACATTTCCTGTACGTGTTTTACACATTCTTTCGCAGAATTAGGAATTTGTACATAATTCTTAGAACACATTTTTGGTATATAAAGCGGTATTAACCCCAAAGCCAAAAATGTCATATATTGCAGCTTACCAATCATTAGATGTGGTGACTGCATTACTTTTCTTTTTTAGGCATTTTTCTCTCTGTTTAAACCTGGTGATCTGGCCAATAAACATACCTCCTGTATTAGAGCGCCCCCACTGTGGATGATGGAGCACAGGGGGCACCTTTAGACAGCAGCATTGTCTGTCGGAAAAGAGGGGAGTGTTAGATGTACTAGCAGATTTAGATACACTAACAAATTGAAGCCGAACTCCAGCTAATACTTTATAATCAGTTACAGCAAACCATTTCATTTTGGGTTTTATATAAATGAAATAAAAGCTGATCATTGTAAGCACCCCTGCCAGTGGTAAATGGTTTGTCTTATCTCTGTAAACTGATACACTCTGCTGGAGAGCTTGGACTTTTGAAAAACAACAGACTTACTGGCAGGATCACCAGATAAAAATACAAAATGAAAGAAAGCCTAAAAAAAGAATACTAATGCAGCCATCACATCTAGGTAATGGATGATGGAGCACAGGGGGCACCTTTAGACAGCAGCATTGTCTGTCGGAAAAGAGGGGAGTGTTAGATGTACTAGCAGATTTAGATACACTAACAAATCGAAGCCGAACTCCAGCTAATACTTTATAATCAGTTACAGGAAACAGTTTGGGTTTTATAAAAAAATGAAATAAAAGCTGATCATTGTAAGCACCTCTGCCAGTGGTAAATGGTTTGTCCTATCTCTGTAAACTGATACACTCTGCTGGAGAGCTTGGACTTTTGAAAAACAACAGACTTACTGGCAGGATCACCAGATAAAAATACAAAATGAAAGAAAGCATAAAAAAGAATACTAATACAGCCGTCACATCTAAGATATGGTAAGCTTCAATATAATGGGCAGCACAGTGGCTAATTGGTTAGCATTTCCACCTGGCAGTACTAGGGTCGTCGGTTCAAATCCCAACCACGGCGCCACCTGCCTGGAGTTTGCATGTTCTCCCTGTGCCTGTGTTGGTTTCTTCTGGGTACTCCGGTTTCCTCCCACACTCCAAAGACATGCTGGTAGGTTAATTGGCTCCTGTCTAAATTGTCCCTAGTATGTGTATGTATGAATGTGAGTTAGGGACCTTAGATTGTACACCCCTTGAGGGTTAGGGACTGATGTGAATGTACAATATATATATAAAGCGCTGCGTAAATTGATGGCGCTATATAAGTACCTGAAATAAATAATATCTCTGTAAACTGATACACTCTGCTGGAGAGCTTCAACTGCTGAAAAACAACAGACTTACTGGCAGGATCACCAAATAAAAATACAAAATGAAAGAAAGCCTAAAAAAAGAATACTAATGCAGCCGTCACATCTAAGATATGGTAAGCTTCAATATAATAAATGTTTGCTTTTGGGTTTAATACCTCTTTAAGGCCCATTTAGAGCTATGCCTGAGCAGAGTTTTTTTTTGGAGGGTGGGGGTTGGGTTATGTCATGCATAATGCATTTTGTTTTTTGTGTTGACATGCGTTTTAATGCAGTTTTTCAATGCGTTTTTTAACAGTTAGAATTTGGAGTAAATAAAGTTGCAAATGCGTCATAACACATATTATATGCGTTTTGATCAGGGGCGAACTGACAACTCATGGGGCCCCCCGGCAATAGGGGATCATGGGGCCCCTGTGTCCTCACCCACACTCAAATCACACCCAAAAAAGCCTATGAAAGGTACCAGGGACATCTCATGGGGCCCCTTACTGACCCCGGGCCCTCGGGCAGTGCCCGAGTTCCCCAATGGTCAGTCCGCCCCTGGTTTTGATGCACTATCATTGACATCTATGCTCTCACTTGCACAGGCATACCTAATGCAGATCATTCATTAGTCAAACTCTGAACAAATTTTCTTTAGAATATCAGAAATTTTGTGCGCTTTGTAACCCGATGGCGCCACCAATGATTTCGGAATTCGACCAACCAAGCCTTCAATTTCACCTCATGTTGCTACAGAAAGAATTTTCGTGGCCAGGAATCTTCTTTTCTTTCCAGGCCACAGCTCAGGCTCGTTTCTTTTTTGATTATATCTGTCATACAATTCTCCCATCATTGATTAGAATTTTGTACATTTTTCAAAACCTTTCCAACATGCCCGATCATTCAAATTTTCATGGCAGCATGTGCACAGAGCCGTGGATAAGAGAGTACCCCCAGTCCTTCTGTATGGGGCCCAGGCCAGCAGGGGGGCCCAGGCAGCTGGCTGAATCAGATGTGGGCAGGGAGGGTGATCAGCACAGGGGGGCAATTACTGGAACCGATCCCCTATATGGCTCTCCCTGCAGCAGCTGAAAGCTGGCTTCTTCCCCTCCACTTCCCGCTGGCTTTTAGCTGCTGCAGAGAGATCCATACAGGGGATTGGTTCCAGTAATTGCCCCCCCCTCCGCTGTGCACCATACATTTCCCCCTGCTGCCCAGGCCCCCTGCCCAGGCCCCCACCCCGGCAGTGCTTTCCCATTTCTCCTTCCCACCGGCAGCTGCAAGCACACAATAGGATCCTTCAGGATGGAAAGTGGGGGAAGGGTCCAATAAATATAACATTTACCAGCCCCTTCTTTTCCTGAATGAGCACAATGAGTGACCGCTAATGATCACTTGCTGTGTTCATTCATAACTGGGTTTTTTTTTTTTTTTTTTTTTTTTTTTTTTTTCTGGTGGGGCCCTGTCAGTATGGCTGTATGGGGCCCCGTGGTTTCTAACAGCAGCCCTGCATGTGCACAGCACTGTACAGGTGTTTGATGTGAGTGAGTGTCCCCGAATGCACACTGTCTGTATTCATGGGCACGCACCTCCATTGGCATCAGACTGGAAGCAGCTGCTGGGTCCGTGCAACCACTGTGTTCCATTGGCAATGAATGGGTCTGCCTGTATGCGGATGCACAGAACAGCGGTGCATTCCATGCAGGCACATGCGGTCCTAGGCAAGGATGCACGCTTGGGTACGCCAGTGTGAATGAGACCTATGGGCCTCCCAACACAATAAAATGCAGAAAAAACCCCCAGATATGATGCATTTTTTTAAAACGCAGAGTTGAAATTATTATTATAATACAGGATTTATATAGTGCCAACAGTTTGCGCAGCGCTTTACAATATAAAAGGCGTACAGTTACAATACAATGCAGGAGGTTTAGAAGGGCTCTGTTCATAAGAGCTTACAATCTAATAGATGGGAACAGACCAGGGGCGGACTGACCATTTGGAAACTCGGGCACTGCCCGAGGGCCCGGGGTCAGTAGGGGGCCCCATGAGATGCCCCTGGTACCTTTTTCATAGGCTTTTTTGAGTTTGTGCAAGGACACAGGGGCCCCATGATCCCCTATTGCCCGGGGGCCCCATGAGTTGTCAGTCCGCCCCTGGAACAGAAACCATTTGTATGATGGGAACACAATGCTTTGTATTGCAGTGTAAATGGGCCCTTAACCCTTTCTCTTTGACCTCACCCATATTTGCGTAGCCTTCTTCCGTGACTCCATGTATATGCGCACCTGTTTGTGCTGGAAGCGTGTTCCATAGCACGCCACTGATACAGAGACTAATCTGTCACCGACAGCTTCTGATCTTGTTCTAAGGCTCCATTCACACTAGCGTGGATTTGCCGCAATTCTGCCCGCGATTTGAAACCGCACTGTGAAAACGCGCAATCACGTGTTCAGGTGCCATTTATTCCAACAGCACCTGAAAAGAGATCACGCAAACAAAATCACGGGACGCCCAGGAAAGGTTCCAAAAAAGGGCATCGGGCAATTTTGTTTGTGATAAAATCGGTGCAGCGCTACCCCAATCCTACCCCAATCCTACCCCAGTCCTACCCCAGTCCTACCCCAGTCCTACCCCACTCCTACCCCAGTCCTACCCCAGTCCTACCCCACTCCTACCCCACTCCTACCCCAGTCCTACCCCAGTCCTACACTAGCATACCCCAATACAGTGCGGATTTAACACCATCACCTGCACTGCATCTGATGCGTTGGAAATATTCGAGGCTTTCAACGTATCTTTGGATTTGACCCTTCTTGGACATTTTTTTTACTTGACACTTTGATCTATTTATTTACTATTATCATTTTTTGATGTCACCTTTGTTGTGATATTACTAATTTATGTTTTCTGGTTATTCTTTGTCTTTTTTGATCACCACACTCATCACAATAATTCAATGTGATAATCTGAAAAATCCCACATTCAGGGATTCACTTATTTATTTTCACATTTTCTTTTGGCTACCAATAGCCTCCTTGGCCACTATATTTATCACAAAATTTAATGTGATAATTGAAAATAATCCCACATTTCATGGATTCCCTTTATATATCAATTTATGTTTCACTATAGAATATTTTAGTTTGGACCTTTTAGAGTCCCATAGGTACATTGTACTTTTTTCTTTCATATTTGTATCACTGACGTTTCTTAATAATTAGTACCGTATTTTTCGCTCTATAAGACGCACTTTTTGTCCCCCAAAAAGGGGGGGGGAATGTCAGTGCGTCTTATGGAGCGAATATAAACCGGCCGGTCTGGTATTTCCACCGCCACCATGTCAGAATACCGCGCTGGCCGCTCAGCTGTTCTCTGCTGCTGGACCTTACCTGGTCCTCGGTCCAGCGCTGTACAGTCTTCCCGTGCCGGCATCTGTCACAGCCGAGTGCCCACTGCGCATGCGTGAGAAGCGCTGCACTTTGTGAATGGTCCGGCGTCTTCTGGAACACATGACAGGTCCCAGAAGACGCCGGGCCATTCACAAAGTGCTGCGCTTTTCACGCATGCGCAGTGGGCACCCGGCTGTCTCAGCCGGGTGCCCACAGTAAAGGGAGGACAACTCCGCGGAAGTGGGAGCGGGTACCTGTCAAATTCAGGTACCCACTCCCCCTCCCTCCCTAAAGGTCCGCAGTCTCTGGTCATCTCCTGTACTGTCTGCAGTCTCTGGTCATCCCCTGCACTGTCTACAGTCTCTGGTCATCCCCTGCACTGTCTGCAGTCTCTGGTCATCTCCTGTACTCTCTGCAGTCTCTGGTCATCCCCTGTACTGTCTGCAGTCTCTGGTCATCTCCTGTACTCTCTGCAGTCTCTGGTCATCCTCTGTACTGTCTGCAGTCTCTGGTCATCTCCTGTACTCTCTGCAGTCTCTGGTCATCCCCTGTACTGTCCGCCGTCTCTGGTCATCCCTTTACTGTGTCCGCAGTCTCTGGTCATCTCCTGTACTGTGTCCGCAGCCTCTGGTCATCCCCTGTACTGTGTCCGCAGCCTCTAGTTGTCTCCTGTACTGTGTCCGCAGTCTCTGGTCGTCTCCTGTACCGTGTCCGCAGTCTCTGGTCATCTCCTGTACCGTGTCCGCAGTCTCTGGTCATCCCCTGTACCGTGTCCGCAGTCTCTGGTCATCCCCTGTACCGTGTCCGCAGTCTCTGGTCATCCCCTGTACCGTGTCCGCAGTCTCTGGTCATCTCCTGTACCGTGTCCGCAGTCTCTGGTCATCTCCTGTACCGTGTCCGCAGTCTCTGGTCATCCCCTGTACCGTGTCCGCAGTCTCTGGTCATCTCCTGTACCGTGTCCGCAGTCTCTGGTCATCCCCTGTACCGTGTCCGCAGTCTCTGGTCATCTCCTGTACCGTGTCCGCAGTCTCTGGTCATCTCCTGTACCGTGTCCGCAGTCTCTGGTCATCCCCTGTACCGTGTCCGCAGTCTCTGGTCATCTCCTGTTCCGTGTCCGCAGTCTCTGGTCATCTCCTGTACCGTGTCCGCAGTCTCTGGTCATCCCCTGTACCGTGTCCGCAGTCTCTGGTCAACTCCTGTACTATGTCCGCAGTCTCTGGTCATCTCCTGTACCGTGTCCGCAGTCTCTGGTCATCCCCTGTACCGTGTCCGCAGTCTCTGGTCATCCCCTGTACCGTGTCCGCAGTCTCTGGTCATCTCCTGTACCATGTCCGCAGTCTCTGGTCATCTCCTGTACTGTGTCCGCAGTCTCTGGTCATCTCCTGTACTGTGTCTGCAGTCTCTGGTCATCTCCTGTACTGTGTCCGCAGTCTCTGGTCATCTCCTGTACTGTGTCCGCAGTCTCTGGTCATCTCCTGTACTGTGTCCGCAGTCTCTGGTCATCTCCTGTACTATGTCCGCAGTCTCTAGTCATCCCCTGTACTGTGTCTGCAGTCCATTGGTTCAGAATATTTTTTTTCTTGTTTCTCTCCTCTAAAACCTAGGTGCGTCTTATGGAGCGAAAAATACGGTATATCATGAGTATTTTTCACCATGGATCCCATTTAGTGGATCATTTCACTTTACTTTTTATTTGTGAGTGATTGTATACTGTACTGTTATTTTGTTTCACTGCACTTGCACTGGTGGCGTACTTAAGTCACGTCTCTTTTTGTGAAATGAGTCATTAGACCACGCTTGGATGATTTATAAAAGTTTTTTGTCTATTCTATTATTTACACAGATTTCTTTAATTGGTTATGCAGCACTATTTATTTGTATATTTTTTACCCTGATGGCATATTGGGGTATGCTGTGTAGGAGTATTGTAGGACTGGGGTAGCGCTGCACCAATGTTCTCTCAAAATTGCGTTTAATATCCATTTGGTATATGGTTGGGGGATAGCAGCCCCCCCCCCCCCACCTGATATTAGTTTATTGTAAGTAGTGCAGGAGGCCCTTATCAATATATTTGCAATTTTGTTTGTGCAATCGCGGTGCGTTTGTCATGCAGGAAAATGTGACAATGATTGAGGTAAAAGAACGCCCTGCGTTTTCAGGTGCCGATGAAATGAATCACATCTGAACACGCGATCGTGCATTTTCACATTTTTACAGTGTGTTTTCTAATCGTGGGCAGAATCGCGGTGATGTAAATGGAGCCTAAAGAGGTTCCTGTTCACATGATCACTATGATGACCTGTGATTGGCTATCACAGTGATCACTAACTGTCAATCCTGCTGAAATGCTCTTTCTATTAATGGCGAGAAAGATACGCTATATTGCCAAAAGTATTGGGCCAGCCCTCCAAATCACTGGATTCAGGTGTTCCAATCACCTCCATGTATGCATTAAAGTACCATCAAAAGTAAAAAATCCAAAGCCTTAATCTATCAGTGAAATATCATAAATAATAAATACAATAAAAAGTGATATTCATAACTCATAATGGTATAGATCCGTGATCAAAATAATTTGTGACAAACTTATATTCCCCTAATTATTTCATCCATCAAATTAATCCGTGATTATTAATCAGAATCAGTGATTATGATTTTCAATAAAAAACTATATAACCATGATAAATATGTGACAAACACATATACCGTATTTTTCGCCGTATAAGACGCACTTTTTCTTCCCCAAAACTGGGGGGGAAATGTCAGTGCGTCTTATGGAGCGAATATGGAGCGGCCGGTCCGGTATTTCCACCGCGGCCGTGTCAGAATACCGGGCCGGCCGCTCAGCTCTGCAGCGGGACCTTACCTGTTCCTCTATCCAGCGGCGCGCTGTCTTCCCGGCTTCTGTAGTATGGGCGCTGGGCATGACAGCTGGGTGCCAAGTGCGCATGCGCAAGAAGCGGTGCTTTTTGTGAATGGTAAGGCGGTACCTGGGACACATGACAGATCCCAGAAGCCGCCGGACCAATCACAAAGCGCAAGTGCTTCTCGCTCATGCGCACTGGGCACCCGGCTGTCATGCCGAGCGCCATTACAGAAGCCGGGAAGACAGCGCGCGGCTGGATCGAGGAACAGGTAAGATCAAACAAAAACTCTGCGGAAGTAAGAGCGGGTACCTGTCAAATTCAGGTACCCGCTCCCCACCTCCCCAAAGGTCAGCAGTCATCTGTACTGTCCGCAGTCTCTGGTCATCCCTGTACTGTCCGCAGTCTCTGGTCATCCCTGTACTGTCCGCAGTCTCTGGTCATCCCTGTGCTGTCCGCAGTCTCTGGTCATCCCTGTGCTGTCCGCAGTCTCTGGTCATCCCTGTGCTGTCCGCAGTCTCTGGTCATCCCTGTGCTGTCCGCAGTCTCTGGTCATCTCCTGTACTGTGTCTGCAGTCCATTAGTTCAGAATTTTTTTTTTCCTGTTTTCTGCCTCTAAAACCTAGGTGCGTCTTATGGTCAGGTGCGTCTTATACGGCAAAAAATACGGTAATCATAATTGTTTCATCTATAAAAATAAAAAAACAGTGATTATTGATCAAAAACAGTGATTATTAATTTCTGTGAGAAACCATACATCCAAATATTTCATAAAAATATTTAGTCCGCTGCTTCTTGTGATTTATACACATAAACCAACACTGTGCATCAAATAAACAAAAAGTCCATGCAATAATGTGAGAAAAGACACTCAGTGATCTTCACTTCTAGTGCTCAAAAGGAATCCTCCAATGGCAGCAATGCCTACTCACCTCCCCATATTGACCCACACAGGGCCACAAGGCTATAGCTCTCCTCAAAGGCAATCCTTTAATCCAGGCAGCTCAGCAAGGGATCACAGGACTTCCACTCCACCTCCAATTTGTTTCCTGTTACAAATCGCTTTCCACCTCATTCCATGGGTGTATTCACATGCAGGAAGGGAAACCAATATGGCCGCTGCGTCCGGACATGCGTCCCCACGTGACCGGAAGTGACTTAACTTCAAACCGGAAATGGCGTACCGACGCGTTGCGTCACGTGCGTCGTGACTTCATCAGGGTAATGAAATAATTAGGGGAATATAAGTTTGTCACAAATTATTTTATGTCACCATTATGAGTTATGAATGTCACTTTTTATCGTATTTTTAATTATTTATGATATTTCACTGATAGATTAAGGCTTTGGATTTTTTACTTTTGATGGTACTTTAATGCATATATAGAGACATTATTTTTAGCGCTTCACTATTTTAAAGGTGTGTAATTATATGACTTAATGGTTTAAGGCAGAGTGACAGCAGCTGTTAGTATAGGGATTTTTATTCATATTAAGCGCAGGAGGATACTTCCATTTTTTAATCACCTCCATGGTCACAGGTGTATACAATCATCCCCTAGGCATGCAGACTGCTTCTACAAACATTGGTGAAAGAATGGGTCGCTCTCAGGAGCTCAGTGACTCCAAGCGTGGTCCCGTGATAGGTGGTCACCTGTGCAATAAGTCCATCCGTGACATTTCCTGGCTACTAAATATTCCACGCTCAACTGTTAGTGGGATTATAACAAAGTGGAAGCAACTGGGAACAACAGAAACTCAGCCACCAACAGGGGCAGACTGACCATTTGGATACTCGGGCACTGCTTGAGGGCCCGGAGGCAGTAGGGGGCCCCATGAGATGCCCCCTGGTACCTTTTTCATAGGCTTTTTTGAGTTTGGGCAAGGACACAGGGGCCTCATGATCCCCTATTGCCCGGGGGCCCCATGAGTTGTCAGTCCGCCTCTGGCCACCAAGTGGTAGGCCACGTCACATGACAGAGCGGGGTCAGCGCATGCTGAAGCACACAGTGCATACGGCAACAAATAATGCAGTCAGAGTGAAGCGCACTGGTCGGCGGTGAAGTGACATAAATAAATAATAATATGGATAACGTGGAACACTGAAGTAGCAGTGCAATAGTGGCAACAAAGATAGTGACTGTAATGACATAAATATACAAGTATGATAAATAAATGACGAACAAAGAGTCCAATCATAGACAACGTAAAATGAGTCCAAATAAGAATCGTGACTTCCAGTGATAAGTGAATCCGTGAAAATGACTTCTTTACAATTCACTCACCAGAAGCGCATGTACAATGTGCATATACAGCAAAGGTAGCAAACTCCTCCACATACAGGTCAGGCTAGGTTCATGTGGGGCAGCACAGTGGCTAAGTGGTTAGCACTTCCGCCTGGCAGTACTAAGGTCACCAGTTCGAATCCCAACCACGGCACCACCTGCCTGGAGTTTGCATGTTCTCCCTGTGCCTGCGTGGGTTTCCTCCGGGTACTCCAGTTTCCTCCCGCACTCCAAAGACATGCTGGTAAGTTAATTGGCTCCTGTCTAAACTAGACCTAGTATGTGTATGTATGAATGTAAGTTAGGGACCTTAGATTGTACACCCCTTGAGGGTTAGGGACTGATGTGAATGTACAATATATATGTAAAGTGCTGCGTAAATTGACGGCGCTATATAAGTACCTGAAATAAATAAATAATAAATGTCAGGCACAGACAGAATGCAGCAATGATGGAGCAGAAAGGGAGATACCTCCAGCACAGCAATCAATCCTCAATGTGAACAATGACAAAATCCTGAAGGAACCAGCTCACAAAAGATCCCAGAAACCGCTAATAGTGTAGTATTTTTATTCCAGTATTAAAAAGCATCCACGTGGAGCAAGCAAATAAGGTAAAACCACTCACAAAGATGGTCGTCGGACCATCATGTGGACGCGGCGGCGTGACGTCAGTACACAGGCTCCCATCTGACGCGTGTCGTGCACATGCACGTTATCAAAGGGTTCCACCTCCTTACTGACGCCATAGACACAAGCCTATATATAGCCCCGGGTGCACAAGTGGCCGGGCGCCATTTACAGGAGACCAGAGGACCGCCAACAGCATAAAAACAGAGCTGAAGTACCAGAGCAAAGATCATAAGCAGCGCTCCGATCTAAATGAATAAAAAACTAATATCAAAAAACAGTACTGTAATAATAATAGATTGAAAAAAGGTCAATTAAAAAGATGGAATGATTTATAAATAAAAGTGACATGTAACGATCGCCATTTTACTGTAGTCAAGGGAGTGAACATGGCCGGCCAGTACCTAAAGGAATGGAGCAATAATCGCTGTCAGAAAATAGCAAAGATAATACATATATAAAACTGAAAAAAGAGATATACATGTATAAAACTAAGGGATATTAATCCGTATCAAGATGTATTAATATAAGATGCTAAAATGCACGCTCTAAAATATAACTATATACTATAAAAATTATATAATATAAAATATATCCATATACTGTAAAATTATACTATAAATTCAATAAGTGCATCGTAATTAATGATAAACATTTATAGAAAAGCCAGTCCTGATAAGCATACTGGTCCAGTGGTGGTAACGAGTAACAATGTATTATATAGTATTATTAAAACAGAAAGGGATCATAAAGCAAAGGATATATGGAACAAAGAAAACTTTCTCAAATTCCAAGAACAGTAACAGGAAAATACAAAGAAAATGATAAAAAACATAGCAATACACTGTAGGAACTGAAAGGCTATATTTCATATAAAACAAAAATATCCTAATGTATAACAGGAAAAAGGGGGGCAGGGGAAGAAAAATAAAATACCTTAAACAATGGAAAAAGTGGAAACGGATAAGTAACCACTACATAGTTACATGTGATGTAATGACCTCAGGGTGAATAGCTCTACGCCGAGTTCACTATATGAACCACTGTTATATTTATACATGGAGATCATATCCCCCCTTATGTATCATACATGGAGATTATATCCCCCCTTATGTATTATACATGGTGATCATATCCCCCCTTATGTATTATACATGGAGATCATATCCCCCCCTTATGTATTATACATGGAGATCATATCCCCCCTTATGTATTATACATGGAGATCATATCCCCCCTTATGTATTATACATGGAGATCATATCCCCCCTTATGTATTATACATGGTGATCATATCTCCCTTATGTATTATACATGGAGATCATATCCCCCCTTATGTATTTTACATGGAGATCATATCCCCCCTTATGTATTATACATGGAGATCATATCCCCCCTTATGTATTATACATGGTGATCATATCCTCCTTATGTATTATACATGGAGATCATATCCCCCCTTATGTATTATACATGGAGATCATATCCCCCCTTATGTATTATACATGGAGATCATATCCCCCTTATGTATTATACATGGAGATCATATCCCCCCTTATGTATTATACATGGAGATCATATCCCTCCTTATGTATTATACATGGAGATCATATCCCCC
Source organism: Staurois parvus (assembly GCF_062004578.1). Lineage (NCBI taxonomy): Eukaryota > Metazoa > Chordata > Amphibia > Anura > Ranidae > Staurois > Staurois parvus. Next base: position 810,054 of record NW_028318591.1, on the reverse strand, counting down.
CTTATGTATTATACATGGTGATCATATCCCCCCCTTATGTATTATACATGGAGATCATATCTCCCCTTATGTATTATACATGGAGATCATATCCCCACTTATGTATTATACATGGAGATCATATCCCCCCTTATGTAATATACATGGAGATCATATCCCCCTTATGTATTATACATGGTGATCATATCCCCCCCTTATGTATTATACATGGAGATCATATCCCCCTTATGTATTATACATGGAGATCATATCCCCCTTATGTATTATACATGGTGATCATATCCCCTCTTATGTATTATACATGGTGATCATATCCCCCCTTATGTATTATACATGGCGGTCATATCTCCCCTTATGTATTATACATGGAGATCATATCCCCCCTTATGTATTATACATGGAGATCATATCCCCCCTTATGTATTATACATGGTGATCATATCCCCCCTTATGTATTATACATGGAGATCATATCCCCCCTTATGTATTATACATGGAGATCATATCCCCCCTTATGTATTATACATGGAGATCATATCCCCCCTTATGTATTATACATGGAGATCATATCCCCCCTTATGTATTATACATGGAGATCATATCCCCCTTATGTATTATACATGGAGGTCATATCCCCCCCTTATGTATTATACATGGAGATCATATCCCCCCTTATGTATTATACATGGTGATCATATCCCCCCTTATGTATTATACATGGTGATCATATCCCCCCTTATGTATTATACATGGAGATCATATCCCCCCTTATGTATTATACATGGAGATCATATCCCCCCCTTAAGTATTATACATGGAGATCATATCCCCCTTATGTATTATACATGGTGATCATATCCCCCTTATGTATTTATACATGGAGATCATATCCCTGTTTATGTATTATACACGGAGATCATATCCCCCCTTATGTATTATACATGGAGATCATATCCCTGTTTATGTATTATACATGGAGATCATATCCCCCTTATGTATTATACATGGAGATCATATCCCCCCCTTATGTATTTATACATGTTGATCATATCCCCCCTTATGTATTATACATGGAGATCATATCCCCCCTTATGTATTATACATGGTGATCATATCCCTCCTTAATCTCTTCTCAAGAGAGAATAAATTCAGTTCCTCTAATCTTTCCTCATAGCTGATCTCCTCCATGCCTCTTATCAGTTTGGTTGCCCTTCTCTGTACTTTCTCCAGTTCCCCAATGTTCTTTTTGTGAATTGGTGCCCAAAACTGAACTGCATATTCCAGATGAGGTCTTACTAATGATTTGTACCCGGGGGGAGGGAAATGATATCTCTCTTTCTGGAGTCTATACCTCTTATAATACAAGAGAGGATTTTGCTCGCTTTAGAACCCGCAGCTTGGCATTGCATGCCATCATTAAGCTTGTGATCTACCAGAACCCCCAGATCCTTCCCCACCATTGATTCCCCCAGTTGTACCCCCCCCTAGTATGTATGATTCATGCATGTTCTTAGCCCCCAAGTGCAGAACCTTACATTTATCAACATTAAACCTCATTTGCCACATAGTTGCCCAATTACACAGAGCATTGAGGTCGGCTTGTAAGTTGGAGACATCCTGTAAGGACATTATTCCCCGGCACAGCTTAGTGTCATCTGCAAAGACTGAAATGGGATTTATAATCCCAGACCCTATATTGTTTATAAATATATTAAAATGTAAGGGTCCCAACACTGAACCTTGGGGTACACCACTGACACCCCGAGACCATTCAGAGTATGAATCATTAACCACTACTCTCTGAATACCATCCTTTAGCCAGTTTTCTATCCATTTACATACAGATTTTTCCAAGCCTGTAGACTTTACCTTACACATTAGCCGTGTGTGGGGGAATGTGCCAATCGCATTTGCAAAATCCAAGCATACCACGTCCACTGCCACCCCTCTGTCCAAGTATACCACGTCCACCGCCACCCCTCTGTCCAAGCATACCACGTCCACCGCCACCCCTCTGTCCAAGTATACCACATCCAATGCCACCCCTCTGTCCAAGTATTCCACGTCCACCGCCACACCTCTGTCCAAGAATACCACGTCCAATGCCACCCCTCTGTCCAAGTATACCACATCCACCGCCACCCCTCTGTCCAAGTATACCACGTCCAATGCCACCCCTCTGTCCAAGTATACCATGTCCACCGCCACCCCTCTGTCCAAGTATACCACGTCCAACGCCACCCCTCTGTCCAAGTATACCATGTCCCCCGCCAACCCTCTGTCCAAGGTTTTGCTCACCCCCTCATAAAAAGAAATCAGATTTGTTTGACAGCTTCTGTCTTTCATGAATCCATGCTGTCTGTTGCTTAAAATATTTTTTCCAGGAAGAACTCATCTATGTGGTCTTTTATTAAACTCTCCAGTATCTTCCCAACTATAGAAGTTACACTAACAGGTCTATAATTACTCGGTAAAGATTTTTACCCCTTTTTAACCACTTCCAGTCTGGACACTTTCACCTCCTTCCTGTCCAGGCCAATTTTCAGCTTTCAGCGCTATCACACTTTTAAGGACAATTGCGCAGTCATGCAACACTGTACCCATATGAATTTTTTAGCATTTTTTGAGACAAATAAAGCTTTATTATGGTGGTATTTATTCACCACTAATTTAACCCAAATTAGTTTATAACCAAAAATTATAATTTAAAATTTTTTTTGTACATTTTTATTTTATTTTTTTTTATATTATTTGTTTTTTTTGTTTTTTACATACTGTCACCCTAGCAGTACAGTGTCACCATGGTGACACTATACTACTTGTGGGGGGTGATGAAGATTTTTTTTTTTTTTACACTGATTACTTTTACACCCATAAAGGCTGTAAAAGCAATCATTTCTCCTTCTCTCTGGCTGCATTCTTGCAGCCATTGAGAAATACTGTGTGAGCTGTGATTGGTCACAGCTTGTCACATGGTACAAGGCTGTTGTGAATGTCTGTTACTGCTGGTCCAATGTGGGCGGATGAGATCAATGCCAATAAACTTCAAAAGAGAAGGGTCCCTATGATGGTGGTACCTAAAATGTCTAGAAAGGGAGTATTTCTTAAAACCTTTCTTAATATTTGTGGCAGAACCATTCCGCCTTGGCTTCCTCGTGCGGAGCGATGCTTCTCAGCCAATGGTCCCCTTGTCTTGCAAGTCTTCCAGTGCTCTGCCAAGGCAGGTATTAGAGCTCAAAACCAATCCTTCCCTGCTATCCCAAACCACGAGTTGGAACTTCGTGTAGGGTGAAATGAATCAATCTTTATTAAACACAGTTCAATATATACAGCTTCACCCCCACCCCCACCAGACTGCCTGGCACCGGGTTTTCCCCACCCACAACAAAACCCTACAACCAACAATACAGTATGAACTCTATAGAAGTGAAAGACTACAAGGTCACATTACCCTAAACAAACAGTGTAGAATGTCTGTCTACATAACAGCTGCTAACATATACAGCTTTACAAAGGAGAGAAAACTGAAACAGAAAGGGCAAAATGTTATCACAAAGGGACGGTTTATCACAATATTATATACATGTTCTCTTAGTCTGTCTCTCAATCTCTTCGTAGTCCTGCCAATATATACTGTTTCTTGCACGGAAATTCCAAAAGATAAACAACACATTTGCTATTGCAGCTGATAAAGGAATTCATATTATAACTCTTTCCGGTAGAATAAGATACGAAGGTGTCTAGCGTCCTTTTGTGGCTACCATCATGCCTACAGATCATACGTTTATTGCATGGATAGAAACCCTTCATATCCCAGAAAAAAGGATGTGGTACTAGGTGGATCTAGTATGTTTGGTGCTATCCTATTCCTCAAAGAACAAGCTCTGTGAAAGGTCATCTCAGGTTTCTCAGGCAAGAAACTTGCTAGCACAGGGTCATTCCTTTATATTACCCAATTGTTTCTGAAAATTCTAGATGTTTCCTTATACTGTATTGAGAAATTAGTGATGAAGGCAGAGATACTTGTGTGCCTGTTTCCATTCGTAGTGGCCAACAAGAAAGATCTATCCATTTCAGCCACATGTTTAATCATCTGATTCAATGATGAATAATCATAACCCCTTCCGAGAAACCTGACTTTCAGAGTCTCAGCCTGGGAAAAAAAGTCATCCAGATTATCACAGTTTTTACGTTTCCTTATAAACTGACCTTTCGGTATATTCTGTAACCAAGAGGGGTGATCTCCTAGATTGTAAGCTCCAAGGATCAGGCCCTCCTTTCCCTCTTGTATTGAACTGTATTGTTGCTGTATTGTCCCCCGTTATATTGTAAAGTGCTGAGCAAACTGTTGGCGCTATATAAATCCTGTATAATAATAATAATGGCAACTTTCTATAGGAATGTAACTGTTCCTATCGGTAGATTTAAAAAATGACCCTAGAACCTTCATTCATTAGGGTAAGGTCTAAAAAATTGATCTCTTTATGATCATATACATATGTAAGTTGGATATTTAAGTTGTTATTGTTCAAGGTACCAAAAAAGTTTTTTAAGGATTCTTGACTTCCTTGCCACAAAAAAAAAATATCATCAATGTATCGCTGGTAAAAGCTTAATTCCGGCCATTCCCTGGAATATATTATATCCTCCTCCCATCTGGCCATGAATAGATTGGCTAGGCTCAGAGCAAATTTTGCTCCCACTGCAACCCCTCGTATCTGAAGATAAAAAATCTTGTCAAAACCAAAATATATAAATCATATATATAATATATAAATCTCGTTTAAATGATGTTAGCAGATTTTTGGATAGGACACAGTATGTATCTTTGTCATCCAAAATTCTATGGACCTCTGTCATATAGTCAGCCTGATCTAGAATAACCACTCCCCCTCCCTTGTCCCCGGGGCGGATAACCAAGTCTTTATTCTCCAGGAGTGTCCTAATCCCAGCGTCTATACATCGCTGGTTATTAGGATTCTTTATCTGTAAGGATTCCGAGTCTTTAATGACCGTCTCTAAAAATGTTAAGATGGGAATGGGTCTGGATAGGAGGGTTATAAAGAGAAGCATTTCTCAGGTTTAAAAATGTAATTTCACTATTCATACTTTGGGTGGGAGGGGGATTAGTCAGGAAATACCTTTTGAGGGAAAGTTGTCTGGTAAACTTATGTAAGTCAACATAAGTCTGAAATTTATTGAGCTTAGCTTTTGGTGCAAATTTAAGCCCTTTGTTCAGCTACTATGTATGTAACTGTCATTAAAGGAGAGGTCCACTCTGTAAAAAAATAAATAAATAAATAAATGTCAGCAACTACAGATCCTGTAGCTGCTGACTTTTAATAAAAGAACGCTTACCTGTCCAGGGATCCAGCACTGTCCTCACCCGGGCTAGTTTTATACTAAACCATCTGGTTGCTGGCTGTCAAGGTCCTACCTTTCCTCAGGGCTGTGCTGCTCCATGTGCTGCCATCCATCTTAGGTGTCTGCAAAGCATTGTGGGATCCTTTATGCTTTCAGCCCTCTGCGGCTCCTCCCCCAGGAGGTGGCAGCTTATCACATAAAAGTCTGCTGTTTGTAGCTGTCCATTGCATTCGTGTCCTGTCTCTTGCACAGCAACAAGCTCCTGTTTAGCTACTCTTTGCTTTCCTGGATACCGACTCGGCTTTGGCTAAGACTCCTCCTGGCTTCTGACCCCGGCTCTGGCGACCATTCTTCCTGGCTCCTGATCCCGGCTCTGGTGACGATTCTTCCTGGCTCCTGATCCCGGCTCTGGTGACGATTCTTCCTGGCTCCTGATCCCGGCTCTGGTGACGATTCTTCCTGGCTCCTGATCCCGGCTCTGGTGACGATTCTTCCTGGCTCCTGATCCCGGCTCTGGTGACGATTCTTCCTGGCTCCTGATCCCGGCTCTGGCGACGATTCTTCCTGGCTCCTGATCCCGGCTCTGGCGATGATTCTTCCTGGCTCCTGATCCCGGCTCTGGCGACGATTCTTCCTGGCTCCTGATCCCGGCTCTGGCGACGATTCTTCCTGGCTCCTGATCCCGGCTCTGGTGACGATTCTTCCTGGCTCCTGATCCCGGCTCTGGCGACGATTCTTCCTGGCTCCTGATCCCGGCTCTGGCGACGATTCTTCCTGGCTCCTGATCCTGGCTCTGGCGTCGATTCTTCCTGGCTCCTGATCCCGGCTCTGGCGACGATTCTTCCTGGCTCCTGATCCCGGCTCTGGCGACGATTCTTCCTGGCTCTTGATCCCGGCTTTGGCTACGATTTCTGCCGTTGGACTTGCATAGACTCTTGTCTTATTTTTATATTAATAAACCTACCTTTAATTGCACCTCCTTGTGTGTCTGGCTCCTCGCTCCCAGACACTGGCACTGGCATCCTAACTGTGGGCTGCTGGCTGCCCACTGCGCATGCACATGCTTTCTGAATGATCCTGCAGTCTTCTGGGACCTGGCACGTGTCCCAGAAGACCGCGGGGAGGGAGGTGGAGTGGAGAACTTCCACTTTAGGAGATTTGAGTGGAAGTGGGATCTGGTACCTGTCAAAACTAGGCACCCATTCCCCCCACGAAAAAAAAATAAAAAATGATATGCTGAACTTGGCAGGGGAGGAGGAGTTAAAGCAGAACTTCCCCTTTTGGGTTGAGTTCCACTTCAAGGACCATCAGGATCAGTAACACCCTTTGACCTCTCCCCCCTCTACTCCCTTTCCTGGTAGAGGCGGGACGAATCCTTGATATAAGGAGGCGGAGAACAGAGTCAAACCAGTTTAGCTCCTCAAAAGTTTTGTTCCTCAAAACACGTCAGCTGCTATCATTCATTTGAACCTATGGGGTTTGAGGGCTGGCTTCTGGTTTCTGAATTGATGATACGCTATCATTCTCATTTGGTTTGTGGGTAAATTTGTATCTTTTACCCTTAAAAAAAGCGCTCTATATAATGCACTAGGAATTTGCACCCATTTTGTTTTTTTGTTGCTTGTGCAATTTTGTGTCTGACATAGACTTATTTCCCCATAGTGTAGGGCTTCATCTTCCCTTAATTATCACCGGCAAAGCTCAGATTGGGTCTAGATAAGTATTGGTTTAAATGCTAACCCTAGTGTGTCGGGTTCCCAGACAGAACTTCCATAATTATTACAGGACCATTTTTCCTGCACTCCCAAATACCCAGATACAATAAAGTATATAACATTTTATGTGAATGGAGCTGTAAGGAGTACATACCATGTGAGCGGTCTTCCATGCAACACAAGCCCAAGGTTTGCCAAGAATGCAAAGGAAATTACTTCCTCGGTTGAATGGCAATCAGGATTCCAACAATGCGTGGAATGCCAAAACATTAATCTTCTATGGGTCAGTCCAACCAAATGTTATTATTTAGTTATAGTTTATCATTTTTAAGGTACATAAATGATTATTAAATTATAATTATTAAGGTGTATATATACGGTATATGGCCAAAAGTGGACACTTGACTGTCACATCTGCCTATATGGCCAAAATTATGTTGACCCCTCTCTATTTTATTGAGCTCAGGTGTTTCCAGTGAAAGGCACTGGTAATGCTACAGAATAAAAAGATGTTCTAGACTTTCAACCAACAGTTTGGGGAAGGTTATTTTGTGTTCTACTATGATTGTGCCCCTGTGTACAAAGCCAGCTCCATAAAGACTTAATTAGATGGGTTTGGTGTGGAGGAACTCAAGTGACCTCCACAGAGTCCTGACCATAACCCTACTGATCACCATTCATAAAGACATGGTTGGATAAGTTTGGTGTGGAGGAACGTGAATGGCCTGCACAGAGCCCTGACTTCAACACTACTGATCAGCATCCATAAAGAAATGGTTTGATGAGTTTGTTGTGGTGGAATTCAAGTGTCTATCACAGAGCCCTGACCTCAACCCTACTCAGGACAGGTTCATCTAGTGCCGAGGGCAAGAATGTGAAACTGTGCCCCATCCCCCACTGTTAATGCATGTTGTAGAATGGGTTTAATGCTCTGTGGCCATTCTCTGCCCCCTTGCTCCACTGTGCCCAGGACAGCTGCCCTCCTGCCCATTCCTTGCCCCGGCTGAACACCTGAACACCTTTTGGGATGAATTAGAACTCCAGCTGCATCAGCTACATCAGTACATGACCTCATAAATGCTTTGGGGAGGTCCTTTTCTATTTCCAGCATGACTGTGCCCTCGATGCACAAAGCCAGCTCCAAAAGACATGGTTTGATGAGTTTGGTATGGAGGAACATAAATGACCTCTATAGGATCCAGATCTTAATCCTACTGAATACCTTTGGGATCAACTGAAACTCCAACAAGTCAGATCTTCTCACCCAACTCATAAATACTATTCTGGCTTAATGGGCATAAATTACCCTAGGCCTTCCCAGAAGAGTGGAAGCCGAACATGTGCGGCATGTTTCCATTATCTTCAGCCCAACCTTTGTATGCAAATGATTCGCCACCCCCAATACTGTGTCATGACCTAACTCTCTATTCTGTCAAACATTTTGCTTCAGTTGATCCTGAATACGGCAGCCAGACTGATCCACCTTACCAACCGCTCCGTTTCCGCCACCCCCCTCTGCCAATCCCTCCACTGGCTTCCGATTGCGCAACATCAAATTCAAAATCCTAACACTGACGTACAAAGCGGTCCATCATACTGCCTCAAACTACATCACCGACCTAATATCCAAGTACCACCCTATACGCACACTCCGCTCCTCACAAGACCTCCTTCTCTCTAATTCCCTAGTCTCCTCCTCCTCTCCGCCTCCAGGACTTCTCGAGGGCGTCACCCATACTCTGGAACTCCCTACCCCAATCCATCAGACTATCACCTACTCTCCTCTCCTTTAGGCGCACCCTGAAAACCCACCTCTTCAGGGAAGCCTACCCCACCCCCTGCTAATTCCCAACCTCCTCCACTCTTCCTACCATTCCATCCCCCATAGCTATTTCCTCCTGTGCCACCATCCCCTCCCTCCTAGATTGTAAGCTCCAAGGAGCAGGGCCCTTGAACCCCTCATGTATCACATTGTATTGTTGTTGTTCTGTCGCATGTTCTGTCTCCCATTGTAATGTACAGCGCTGAGCGAACTGTTGGCGCTTTTTAAGTACTGTATAATTATTATTATTATTATACAGTATTTATAAAGCGCCAATAGTTTGCTCAGCGCTGTACATTACAAAGGGGGACAGAACATGTGACAGAACAATACCAATACAATGCAAAACATGAGGGGATTGAGGGCCCTGCTCTTTCGAGCTTACAATCTAGGAGGTATAATAATAATAATTTCAATTGTACAAGCTGTATGCTGTTTTTGAGCGGAGGTATTAGTTGTATGGGATACAGTATTTTTGGATATTTGACATCTTGCACTAATCACATTGAATCCGGATTTCCTCGTTTTTAATTGATAACATTATCATGTGTTTAATGGTGATTGGTGGAGACTCATATTTTTGGAATGTGAATTCTCATGATGTTGCATTTACAAAGCTTAACTTTTTTAGCCAGACTACCTGGGTCACCTTGTAGTACCTTTCTTTTTTAGGGGCTCTTCCCTAATTATGGTACTTTTCTAGTGGAAGCTGTCATAGCCTCAAAAAGAAAGAGGGCGTTCCAAATTAGGACCCATGGTTTTTGAATGGGATATCCAACAAGCTCATGTACTGATGGTGTGGTCAGGAAAACACACACTTTTGGATATACAGTATAGTGTATTAAAACGTGTCAAACATTATACATAGTGTTCTATAAAGTTTAACATGCATTGTCTTTCTATCACAAAAAAAACACAGATAAAAGACCTGAATCGCATGAAAATGGAGCAACCATCCTATCTGCTCATTCTGATCACTTTGTGGTTTTTACTCGAACTGGCTCTCCCTGGTAAGTTTTCACAATATTAGCTGTTTAAGATTTTAATATATATATTGTACATGTAGTGACCTTTGTTAACTAACTTGTGTAAGAAAGATGTATATACTTACCTATTTTTAGGCTGCTCTGGTCCAGTTACAGTTGCAAGAAAAAGTATGTGAACCCCTTGGGAATACGTGGAGTTTTGCATGAATTGGGCATAAAATGTGCTCTGAACGTCATCTAAGTCACAACAATAGAAGAACACAGTCTGCTGAAAATAATACTACACAAACATTAGATGTTGCCATGGTTTAATTGCACATAACATGTAAACATTCACAGTGCAGGGAGGAAAAAGTATGTGAACCTTTGGACTTAATAACTGGTTGACCCTCCTTTGGCAGCAATAACCTCAACCAAACGTTTCCTGTAGTTGCAGATCAGACCTGCACAACGATCTGGAGTAATTTTGGACCACTCCTCTTCACAAAACTGTTTCAATGTAGCAATATTCTTGGGATGTCTGGTGTGAATCGCTCTCTTAAGGTCATGCCACAGCATTTCAAACGGGTTGAGGTCAGGACTCTAACTGGGCCACTCCAGAAGGCGTATTCTGTGCTGTTGCAGCCATTGTTTTGTTGAATTACTTGTATGCTTTGGGTCATTGTCCTGTTGCATCACCCATCCTCTGCGGAGCTTCAGTTGGCGGACAGATGGTCGTACGTTTTCCTGCAAAATGTCTTGATGAACTCTGGAATTCATTTTCCCATCAATGACAACAATCCGTCCAGGCCCTGAGGCAGCAAAGCAGCCCCAAACCATGATGCTCCCTCCGCCATGTTTTACAGTGGGGATGAGGTTTTGATGTTGGTGTGCTGGGCCTTTTTTTCTCCACACATAGTGTTATGTGTTCTTCCCAAACAACTCAATCTTGGTTTCATCTGTCCACAGTATATTTTGCCAGTAGTGCTGTGGAACATCCAGGTGCTCTTTTGCAAACTTCAAACGTGCTGCAATATTCTTTTTGGACAGCAATGGCTTCCTCCGTGGTGTCCTCCCATGTACTCCATTCTTGTTTAATGTTTTCCTTATTGTAGATGTGTCAACAAAAATGTTAGCATGTGCCAGAGATTTCTGTAGGTCTTCAGCTGACACTCTGGAATTCTTCTTTACCTCATGCAGCATTCTACGCTGTGCTCTTGCAGTTATTTTTACAGGACGACCACGCCTAGGGAGAGTAGCAACAGTGCTAAACTTTCTCCATTTGTAGACAGTCTATCTTACCATGGACACATGAACATCAAGGCTTTTGGAGATACTTTTGTAACCCTTTCCAGCTTCATGCAAGTCAACAATTCTTGATCGTAGGTCTTCTGAGAGCTCTTTTCTGCGAGGCATGGTTCACATCAGACAGTGCTTCTTGAAACCAGTAAACCCAAAACAGTTGTGTGTTTTTTAAGGGCAGGACAGCTTTCAGCAACACATCCAATATCATCACACTGATTGGAGTCAAGGTTGGCTCACTCCTGGCTCCAATTAGCTCTGGGAGAAGTCATTAAGCTAGGGCATCACATACTTTTTCCTCCCTGCACTGTGAATGTTTACATGTTATGTGCAATTAAACCATGGCAACATCTAATGTTTGTGTAGTATTATGTTCAGCAGACTGTATTCTTCTATTGTTGTGACTTAGATGACGTTCAGAGCACATTTTATGCCCAATTCATGCAAAACTCCACGTAATCCCAAGGGGTTCACATACTTTTTCTTGCAACTGTATATATATATATATTTTTTTTTTTAATTTTCCTGCTAGTGATATTTCAGAGAAACAGCGCATTATGGCATTAACAAACATAGCATATTAGACACATTACAGGGATTAATCGAGACAGCTGCATTGATAGCTCCAAGCACCTGCCAAAAGACAAGCACCAGCAACAGGGATGGGAATCTAACAGCCCCTCCTCCATCTCCCTCTGTATTCCTCTTGGTTGTGCTTGTCTCAGGCAAGTTCTTGAAGCTGGAGATAAGTGGCAGGTATCAATGTAGCCATCTCCTTGCTAGCTGCGTTGTTGGATGGCCATGGTGGGGGTGGGGTACCCAGTCCAGCATTAAACAGCACATATGGTGATGGGACCAAGTGCACATAGTAAAAAAAAAAAAAAGAAATGAGAAAAAAAGAGAATTCTTTAAAGTGAACCTTAGGGTAAATGTTATGTTAAAGCACAACTTTACTTTTTTTTTAGTAAAATTGTCTATTACGTCAACCTCCTGAGTGAAACCCACCCAGTCCTTTCTCCATGGTTCAGGAGTCTTTCCTGGGCGGGCCAAGCTTGACACCACAAACCCTTTTGCAAGGTAAATGGCCTGGCCCCATTCAATGCTATGGGTCAGCCGAGCACAGCTGCATCATAGGAATGAATGAGGCGCACATATGCAGTGGGGGTGGGGCCCGGCCAGGGTTGTCTTTTTAAAACTAAAAAAAATATATATATATACCTTTTTATTACCTTTTAGAGAAAGAGATTTCCCTTCTACCTACAAATATGAAGATCCATTTATACCCAGGACTTGTCGAGGTCACATGGGACTGCAACATAACCGAATCTATGAAGAACTCTGAATACTATATTTTCTTGAAGAATAAAGTTGAGAAAAAATTCAGTGTAAGCATTAAAAATATAAGTATTTCCATATGCATGTACTTTACTGATGAGTAGCGGATGCCTGGAACAGACTTCCTGCAGAGGTAGTGAGTCAAGCAAAAACAAAAATATAATATTTTGCAGCTTACCAATTCTAAAATGTGGTGGCTGCATTAGTTTTCTTTTTTTTTTTTGCTGTTTTTTTTAGACTTTTTTCCTTTAATTTTACCTGGTGATCTTGCCAGTAAGTCTGTTATTTTTAAACTTCCTTTAACAGCAAAAGTGGCAGGTAGAGGGTTAAGACAAACCATTTACCACTGACAGGGGTGCTTACAAAGATCAGCATTTATTCATTTATGTAAAATCTTTATCCCCAAAGAAACAAAAAAAAAAAAACGTGTTGCCGTTAAATGCTTAAAAAGCGTTAGCTGGTGTTTAGCTTTAATTTTCTAATCAAGTCTACTTAAATCTGCTAGTCCAGGGGTGGGCAACTGTGGCCCTCCAGCTGTTGTAGAACTACAAGTCCCATGAGGCATTGCAATCTGACAGTTCCAAGCATGACTCCCAAAGGCAGAGGCATGATGGGACTTGTAGTTCACCATCAGCTGGAGGGCCACAGTTGCCCACCCCTGTGCTAGTCCATCTAACACTGCCCTCCCCCAAGACTGACAATGCTGCTGTTCAAAGGCGTCTCCATTGATCCACCATCCAGGTTGGAGACACGCTAAGACAGTAATGCAGGTCATACATGGTTTGAATTCCAAACGATTTTCGTACAAAAATTGGACCTAAGAATAATTGGCGGATTTTCGCTCTGTTTTCAAATACTGTAGCTGCTGACTTTAAATATTAGGTCACTTACCTGTGCAGGGGTTCAGCGGTGTCCTCACCTTGAGCCGATCCTTCAATCGGCTGTCGGGTGCTGGCGCCGCCATCTTGACTAAGGGAAACCAGCAGTGAAGCCTTACAGCTTCCTACTGAGCTGAACTTTGTGAATGGACCGCAGTCCTGGGAGGGCCAAATGGGCCATGGCGAACTGAGCCAGAAGCAGAGTTCAGGTCCCTATCCCTCCCCCCCCCCCCAAAAAAAAAAATAAAAGTCAGCAGCTACAAATACTGTAGCTGCTGACTTTAAATATTATGTCACTTACCTGTCCAGGGGTCCAGCGGTGTCCTCACCTTGAGCCGATCCTTCAATCGGCTTTCGGGTGCTGGCACCGCCATCTTGACTAAGGGAAACCAGCAGTGAAGCCTTACAGCTTCCTACTGAGCTGCACTTTGTGAATGGGCTGCAGTCCTGGGAGGGCCAAATGGGCCATGGCGAACTGAGCCAGAAGTGGGAGCCTGTACCTGTCAAATCCAGGTACCCACACACCCCCAAACGGTGCCACATGTGGCAATGGGGGGGTAAGAATAGGCTGAAATGTACAGGAAGGTTTTTTTCATACAGCAATTAGGAGCACCTGGTCTTCGATGACACAGCAATGGCAGAACAGTTTTTAAAAGGAAGAACAGGCCTAACTGATCTATGTCTAACTTTTAATTGCTATGCGGCTAGGGGGTGCTGTGAAAGTCAGTGACATAATATTAGGTGGTTTTGGTGCAAACTGTTTTTGGACATTTGTTTATATTTTAAACCAAGCATTGACATGCTATGAACAAAAGAAAGTTCCAAAAAAAGAGTACTGCACTTCGAGCGAAAAATGAAAGGTCCTAAAAACATAAAAAAAACAAATCTAGCATTGGCTGGAGCTTCTGTATAAGCTGCCCAGCCAAAAGAAAAAAAGAAATAGACACAGCTTTTGACAAGCCCTATATATATATAAATAAAATAAAAAGTTTCATGATGATGCCTGATTCCTGTTGAAGGAAAGAACCCAATGACCCAAACCACCTGATGCCACATACCATATGACAGCTCCCCCAGCTGGTATTTGCAATATAAGGGAAAGGGCAGAGATAGTGGTGACATCATTGCCTAAATATAGCCAAGACTATATTTGGGCAATGTTATTACCCAGATATAGCCGTGTGGCCATATTTAGGCAATGATGTAACCCCAACAATCTCTGCCCATTTGCTTCCATGGGATTACTGGCCAGGTAAGTGAATGGGCCGGGTGACGTCACTGCTTGTTAAGATAATGGTAGGTGCAAGCGCGTGCTGCTTTCTTAGCAACCATTGAAAGAGAGAAGTTGTCACATTGGTCCACACCAAATGCCCTAAATGTGTGGCGTTCAGGCAAATGTCCAAGCAGCCAGTGTTTGGTCCAAACTTATGTTCGGGCTGAACACTGAGCTCATCCCTACCCATAAACTGTATGCCTGAATGTTTGTGAACACCCAATCATCACACCTACTGTACGGTATATGAGTGTATTGGACATCCAATTCCAAAACCATGGCCATTGGAGTTGGCTTCTCCAATCGTATAGAAAGGCTTTGCACAGGATTTTGGAGTGTTTGGGGAAATTTAAACCCATTTAGCCAGAAGAACATTTGTAAAATCAGGTGCTGATGTTGGATGAGAAAACTTGGCTTGCAATCAGCTTTCAAATTCATCCCAAAGATGTTCAGTAGGGGTGAGTTCAGGGCTTTGTGAAGGGTTTTAGGCGTTTCTTCCTCTGGAGGAACTATTTCAGGTTAGAAATGTGTTGGATTTATATGGTGGTAATGAGGGTGCCAGAATTTGTCATCTTAACCAATGACTTGATCGCCAACAGCCACCTGGACATCTGGTCCACACACTGGTCCACACATTGGTCCACACACTGGTCCACACACTAAGCCTGCCATTGTTTTGTCCATTGTGAGCACATTGGCCTTTTTTATGCAGGTTGTTTTTGAAAAAGAAAAATAGTATTGTACAAGATCAGGCAGGAGTGTTGATGAAAGAATTAAACAGAATACTTTCACTTTCAGTCCATCTGAAAGGAGACGTTTTCTATACTGTGTGTATATATATATATATATTACATTAACCACTATCATACCTTCCGACTTTCTGAGATGGTAATGAGGGACACCTATATGCAAAAGCAAAAATAAAGATCCATATGACACGCCCCCTTACATGGAAAAGTAATAGGCAAAAAATGATTGGTTAAGCCCACAAGTGCTTTTGTTACCACCACTATTCCTTTATATTGGCCTTTGAAATGTACAAATGCAACAATTTAGAAATTGGATAAAAGGTTTAGTACTCTAAAACGCCTTTTGTTAGATAAATAGCGCATTTTTAATACAGGTATACACATCAGACCAAAATGAGGGACAAATGAGGAGGATAAAGAAAGAGAGGGACTTTGTTCCAAATGAGGGACAGTTGGGAGCCATGCCACTAGCCTCCCATGTATATGCATGGCGGCAAAGAGGGTGAGATTTAACTGCCACGCGCTGCGCATTTTTGTGATTTCTGTGCTAAGTTACTGCACTCTCCCAAAACACAGGGGACGGGCTGTCTTGGACAGCTCCCTGTCTCTGGGTATGATCCAGGTCCTGATCATGTGAACACTGTGGCAACCAATGTGAGTAGTCACATGATCAGGCAGACATTCCTACCCCTAGGGCGTAATAGCCCAGTTATGAAGGGATTCCAGGGCTGGGTGGGACAGCTGACAATGTCATGTATGGTTTTCTGATTCCTATCAGTTACAATGTTTCCGGTTCCCTCTATAAACCACAGAAAGGCTCTTACCATATTATGGAGAGGAAACAAGGGGGGGTTCTGTAATCCTGTATAAAATTGTGCCAAAATAGGTACCACATCCCTAAAATTGTACTAAAGAAAAAAGAAGGGAGAAGGGTAGGACTCTCTAGGTACCAGCCAACAACATCATAAAAATACAAAATGTATACATATACTGAACCCGTTTATGCTACATAAAATAGTAGATAACATTCCATCCGTTGCGAAGTTTCCAGATGGATAAAGTAGACCTTGGAACCTCAACGCGTTTCAGCTCTTAACGAGCCTTCATCAGGAGTGGTCCAAAAAGGGATACATAAGAGAAAACCAAGAGAGATGCTCGTCGTATATGGCAGATCTCAGATGAAAATCGGGTAAAATGCAGAGAATAAAGCCAGCCGGCTAGCACAGCAGATAGAAGTATCAAACCTGCCAGAACCAAGGTGTAAAAAAACATTGACTTTAAGAATCCTAAAATAGTCACAGTGGAAATACCGTTCTGTATCTGCCACCCCTCTCTGCCAATCCCTCCACTGGCCTCCACTCAGTGTCCTACACCCCTCTCTGCCAATCCCTCCACTGGTTTCCATTCAGTGTCCTCCACCCTTCTCTGCCAATCCCTCCAGTGGCCCCCATTCAGTGTCCTCCACCCCTCTCTGCCAATACTTCCACTGGCCCCCATTCAGTGTCGTCCACCCCTCTCTGCCAATCCCTCCACTGACCTCATCTCAGTGTCCTCCACCCCTCTCTGCCAATCCCTCCAGTGGCCCCCATTCAGTGTCCTCCACCGCTCTCTGTCAATCCCTCCACTGACCTCCACTCAGTGTCCTCCACCCCTCTCTGACAATCCCTCCACTGGCCCCCATTCAGTGTCCTCCACCCCTCTCTGCCAATCCCTCCACTGGACCCATTCAGTGTCCTCCACCCCTCTCTGCCAATCCCTCCAGTGGCCCCCATTCAGTGTCCTCCACCGCTCTCTGCCAATCCCTCCACTGACCTCCACTCAGTGTCCTCCACCGCTCTCTGCCAATCCCTCCACTGGCTTCCCATTGCCTAACGGATAAAATTCCAAACACTAACAATAACATATAAAGCCATTTATAACTCTGCCCCAAATTACATCAACGATCTTGTCTCCAAATATCACCCAAACCGTACTCTCTGCTCCTCGCACGACCTCCTGCTCTCTAGCTCCCTTCTCTCCTCCTCCCATGCTCATGTCCAGGATTTCTCCAGAGCTTGCCCCATCCTCTGGAACTCTCTACCCCAATTTATCAGACTATCGCCTTCTCTGCTCACTTTTAGGTGATCTTTGAAAACCTCTCTCTTCAGGGAATCCTGCCATCAGCTAATAATGGAATCTTCTACTCTTCCTACCAGTCTATCCCCTACAGTTACTACCTTTTGTACCACTAGCCCCTCCCTCTTAGATTGTAAGCTCCGAGGAGCAGGGCCCTCCTAACCCTCTTGTATTATTATTATTACACAGTATTTATATAGAGCTAAAAGGTTTGCTCAGCGCTGTACATTATAGTGAGGGACAGAACATGAGACAATACAGTAACAAAACAAAACACGAGGGGGTCAAGGGCCCTGCTCTTTCGAGCTTACAATCGAGGAAAATTGAGTATTGAACTGTATTGTTGCTGTATTGTCTCCCGTTATATTGTAAATCTCTGAGCAAACTGTTGGCGCCATAAATCCTGTATAAAAAAAATATTTTATGTAGCACAAACTGGTTCAGTATATGTGTTTTGTAGTACGGGCGTACCTCGGTTTACGAATGCCTCTGTTAATGTAATTTTTGGTTTACGAACGAAAATCCATTGAAAATAACGCCTTGGTTTACCAATTTTTTTTACGAATTTTTTTCGCAATACGAAGTGTACGTCGGTGCCGATTTTTAAATGCAATTGCCGGCTTTTTTTTTTTCTTCACTATAGCTCACAGAATTATATTTATATCATACATTTCACTTTACAAATTGGATATAATTTTATATGATTTTTGTGTCACGGAATCACGTATATATATTTCAGGTACTTATATAGTGCTGTCAATTTACTCAGCGCTTTACATATATATTGTACATTCACATCAGTCCCTAACCCTCAAGGGGTGTACAATCTAAGGTCCCTAACTCACATTCATACATACACATACTAGGGCCAATTTAGACAGGATCCAATTCACCTACCAGCATGTTTTTGGAGTGTGGGAGGAAACCAGAGTACCCGGAGGAAACCCACTCAGGCACAGGGAGAACATGCAAACTCCAAGCAGGAGGTGCCGTGGTTGGGATTTGAACCAGCAACCCTAGTACTGCCAGGCAGAAGTGCTAACCATTTAGCCACTGTGCTGCCCTTATATATATCACTTACTTTCAATTTTTATCCCCACATTTGGGGTCCCGTTTATTTTTCTTCTCTGTTCTTTATGTTTATGGGCTGTGTGACTTATAAACACTTCTCCACATACAAAGATTCTATTAGTGTCACTTAGCCACTAATTGTTCACTTTATCCCCAATTAGGGGTCACTGCTATATGGTTCACATTTTTTCTTTAATGAATCATTTATCTGCAGAATTTGGATGTTGCAATTTTGATTATGTTGTGTTATACTAGCTTTGCGGTTTTTCACGATTATCCACTTCTTCAAATTATTTTTCTTCACTTATGAGCATTATAAGTGTTTTTTTTCAGGTAGTTTTCTTGGCAATTACCAGTTTGGCACGGAATATACATGTAGGTATACTTTCTATATCACTAGTCATTTGTGCAATTTAGCACAGTAGTGGTGGGATTTTATTTTATTTTATCACTTATTTGGCACTTTTAGGGTATACTTAGGTTACACCTTAGATATATTTTGGGGGTTTCACCATCATATATGATTTTGCACATTCATATGTATTCTATTCTATATATATTTTTATATATATTTTGATATCCATTAGTCACCTATTTAAGGTGCATGTAGGTAACACCCTAGATCTAGTACTTTGGGGGTTCCACGGTTATATATTTTCATGTGTATTCTATTCTATATTTATTTTGAGATTTATATGCTCTTTCTGTGATATTTTTCTGCTTATTTTATTTCAAAGGATTAATTATTAGCGCAGCACCAAGTTACTATAGCTCACAGAATTAGCTGTCAATTTTCCCGGAGCTAAAGGAAACTTTGTTTCTTTTATCTTGGGAAACAAACTAAAAGGAAACAGTGTTTCTTTTAACTCAGGAAAGAAACAAAAAGGAAACATTGTTTCTTTTAACTCGGGGAAACAAACTAAAAGGAAACTTTGTTTCCTTTAACTCGGGGAAACAAACGAAAAGGAAACTTTGTTTCCTTTAACTTGGGGAAACAAACTAAAAGGAAACATTGTTTCCTTTAACTCAGGAAACAAATGAAAAGGAAACATTGTTTCCTTTAACTCAGGGAAACAAACAAAAAGGAAACTTTGTTTCCTTTAACTCGGGGAAACAAACGAAAAGGAAACATTGTTTCCTTTAACTCGGGGAAACAAACTAAAAGGTAACATTGTTTCATTTAACTCAGGAAACAAACGAAAAGGAAACATTGTTTCCTTTAACTCGGGGAAACAAACAAAAAGGAAACATTGTTTCCTTTAACTCGGAGAAACAAACTAAAAGGAAACATTGTTTCTTTTAACTTAGGGAAACAAACTAAAAGGAAACTTTCTTTCTTTTAGCTAGAGGGAAAGTGACAGCTAATTCTCTGAGCTTTAGTGAAAAGAAAATAAAAGCCGGTAATTACATTTAAAAACCGGCACTGACCTATAGTGACAGCGACTTTTTTTTTACTTTTTTCTGAACGGGATTAATTGGTCTTCAATGCATTGCTATGGGAAACCGCGTTTCGGTTTACGAATTTTTAGCAATACGAAACATCCCGGAGAATGCATTAGATTCGTAAACCGAGGTACACCTGTACTTGTAATTTTGCTCAATAAAGTTTGTATTTCTATGATGTTGTTGGTTGGTACCTAGAAAGTCCTACCCTTCTTCCTTCTTTTATCTTGGGAAACAAACTAAAAGGAAACAGTATTTATTTTAACTCAGGAAAGAAATAAAAAGGAAAGATTGTTTCTTTTAACTCGGGGAAACAAACGAAAAGGAAACTTTGTTTCCTTTAACTTGGGGAAACAAATGAAAAGGAAACATTGTTTCCTTTAATTCAGGGAAACAAACTAAAAGGAAACTTTGTTTCCTTTAACTCGGGGAAACAAACGAAAAGGAAACATTGTTTCCTTTAACTCGGGGAAACAAACTAAAAGGAAACATTGTTTCATTTAACTCAGGAAACAAACGAAAAGGAAACATTGTTTCATTTAACTCAGGAAACAAACGAAAAGGAAACATTGTTTCCTTTAACTCGGGGAAACAAACAAAAAGGAAACATTGTTTCCTTTAACTCGGGGAAACAAACTAAAAGGAAACATTGTTTCTTTTAACTCAGGGAAACAAACTAAAAGGAAACTTTCTTTCTTTTAGCTGGAGGGAAAGTGACAGCTGATTCTCTGAGCTTTAGTGAAAAGAAAATAAAAGCCGGTAATTACATTTAAAAACCGGCACTGACCTATAGTGACAGCGACTTTTTTTAAACTTTTTTCTGAATGGGATTAATTGGTCTTCAATGCATTGCTATGGGAAACCGCGTTTCGGTTTACGAATTTTTAGCAATACGAAACGTCCCGGAGAATGCATTAGATTCGTAAACCGAGGTACACCTGTACTTGTAATTTTGCTCAATAAAGTTTGTATTTCTATGATGTTGTTGGTTGGTACCTAGAGAGTCCTACCCTTCTTCCTTTTTTTTTTCTTTAGTGTTCTATAATCCTAACACACTTCCTATACTAGGATGGCATTGCTGCTCTTCTATAGACACAATACAATGAGCAAGCGTTGTCACCCCAGAAAGTGTTTCTAGTAGGGTAACCAGGTGAAAATAAAGTAAAAAAAAAAAAGCCTGAAAAAAGAAAAGTAATGCAGCCAGCACACCTAGAGATTGGTCAGCTTCAATATTTGAACTTTTTTTTTTTAACTTGGGTTTAGATACACTTTAATTTAATACATACTTTCAGTAACGTGTTTTGCACATTTTTACAGGTGTCTGCTTGTATCTTTGAGTATATTGTTTCTGATCACATGGATATTACAATTCACAATGGATTGGCTGCAGAGATTTCCATTCCACGTACATCTGGTATTGAGAAGAAGGAGCTAACAGCAATTCCTGAAGGTAATATCTATTTAAAGTGATCTGTCATTTATCTGTATGATGAAGATATGATAATGTGTGGAAATGGAGAAAATGTACAGCTGTGAAAGCATCATAGTTCACAGTCTGGATCCTATATGTATGACAGCAGTTGGTATTTATTCCATTTTATTGCATTTGTCCCTATCAACCCACATGGAAGAAAAACATATTTGAAATATTTTTAAAAAATATTCTTCCCAAATATATTGCCATATATTTGAAATGCTACAATTTTGGCCATATTCAATATATCTAAAAAAAAAAAAATATATATATATATATATATATATATATATATATATACAGTGGGGCAAAAAAGTATTTAGTCACCACCAATTGTGCAAGTTCTCCCACTTAAAAAGATGAGAGAGGCCTGTAATTGGCATCATAGGTAGACCTCAACTATGAGAGACAAAATGAGAAAAAAAATCCAGACAATCACATTGGCTGATTTGGAAAGAATTTATTTGCAAATTATGGTGGAAAATAAGTATTTGGTTACCTACAAACAAACAAGATTTCTGGCTCTCACAGACCTGTACCTTCTTCTTTAAGAGGCTCCTCTGTCCTGCACTCATTACCTGTATCAATGGCACCTGTTTTAAATTGTTATCAGTATAAAAGACACCTGTCCACAACCTCAAACAGTCACACTCCAAACTCCACTATGGTGAAGACCAAGGAGCTGTCGAAGGACACCAGAAACAAAATTGTAGACCTGCACCAGACTGGGAAGACTGAATCTGCAATAGGCAAGCAGCTTGGTGTGAACAAATCAACTGTGGGAGCAATAATTAGAAAATGGAAGACATACAAGACCACTGATAATCTCCCTCGATCTGGGGCTCCATGCAAGATCTCACCCCGTGGGGTCAAAATGATCACAAGAATGGTGAGAAAAAATCTCAGGACCACACGGGGGGGACCTAGTGAATGACCTGCAGAGAGCTGGGACCAACATTACAAAGGCTACCATCAGTAACACACTACACCACCAGGGACTCAGATCCTGCAGTGCCAGACGTGTCACCCTGCTTAAGCCAGTACATGTCCGGGCCCGTCTGAAGTTTGCTAGAGAGCATTTGGATGATCCAGAAGAGGATTGGGAGAATGTCATATGGTCAGATGAAACCAAAATAGAACTGTTTGGTAGAAACACAACTTGTCGTGTTTAGAGGAGAGAGAATGCTGAGTTGCATCCAAAGAACACTATACCTACTGTGAAGCATGGGGGTGGCAACATCATGCTTTGGAGCTCCGCAAAGGGACCAGGACGACTGATCCATGTACAGGACAGAATGAATGGGGCCATGTATCGTGAGATTTTGAGTGCAAACCTCCTTCCATCAGCAAGGGCATTAAAGATGAAACGTGGCTGGGTCTTCCAACATGACAATGATCCCAAACATACCGCCCGGGCAGCGAAGGAGTGGCTTCGTAAGAAGCATTTCAAGGTCCTGGAGTGGCCTAGCCAGTCTCCAGATCTCAACCCCATAGAAAACCTTTGGAGGGAGTTGAAAGTCCGAGTTGCCCAGCGACAGCCCCAAAAAATCACTGCTCTAGAGGAGATCTGCATGGAGGATGGGCCAACATACCAGCAACAGTGTGTGCCAACCTTGTGAAGACTTCCAGGAAACGTCTGACCTCTGTCATTGCCAACAAAGGATATATAACAAAGTATTGAGATGAACTTTTGATATTCACCAAATACTTATTTTCCACCATAATTTGCAAATAAATTCTTTCCAAATCAGCCAATGTGATTGTCTGGATTTGTTTTCTCATTTTGTCTCTCATAGTTGAGGTCTACCTATGATGCCAATTACAGGCCTCTCTCATCTTTTTAAGTGGGAGAACTTGCACAATTGGTGGCTGACTAAATACTTTTTTGCCCCACTGTATATATATACTGCATGTTGAAATGTGTTTTTATTGAAAAATATATGCAAAATATTTTTTAAATCAAGGAAAAAAGAATTACAAATGAGAATTTCACATGTATTTTTCTAATACAAGCTGTTGCAGTACCTGAATGTGACCTGGTATCAGCCTATTGCTGTCCCTGTACAGCAGGGCTGGAGTGTGAGAGGATGAAGAAGCACAAGGAGCCAGTCAGTATCACTACAGCCCACATGGAAGAAAAATATATTTGAAATATATTTTAAAAACATCCTTCCCAAATATATTGCCATATATTTGAAATACTACAATTTTGGCCATATTTAATATATTTAAAAAAAAAAAAAAAAAAATATATATATATATATATATATATATATATATATATATATATATATATATATACACTGCATGTTGAAATGCGTTTTTATTGAAAAATAACTGCAAAATATTTTTAAAAATACATTTCAAATACACTGTATGTTTAAAAATACAAATCTACATTTTTTGGAATGCATTTACAATTATATGTAAAAATGTATGTTAAAATGACTTTTTTATATGTTAAAATAAAACTGAAGAATATATTTTAATAAAATATATTTTTGTATACTCGGGCTCTTCCTTCCATACACGCGTTGTTATTTGCAACCGTACTCTGTGTTTACTGCTGCCGCACCACACTGTAACTCCCTGAATGCTGGTAATGTATCCAATTCCTGAGTCCTGTTGTGGGCTGACAACACACAACATTTTTATGGACTGAGTGTTGTCAGCCCTGCCCAGTTGTGGATATTACAACAGCTATTATACATGACAGCTTCCTTCTGGCAATGGTTGTTAAGAAAGCTGGCAGGTGCAGGAACCCCCAGGCCCATAACAACCAGTTAAGGACATCACTGGTCCCATTCACTTACACAGCCATAAATCCCAAGGCTTGTAAGCAAATGGGTGGGGATAGTTTAAAAAAAAAACTACCCCCCCATAATTTATTAGCAGAAAAGAGAAAACTTGTACAAGCTTCTCTCCTATTGACTTGAGCTTTCCTAGTCCCCAACTATAAGAGAAAGCTTACCACTAAATATAGAGAATCTAGAAACCTTGGGGTTGGTTTACTAACCCACATGTAAGAAAAATATATTTGAAATATATTTTAAAAATATTATTCCCAAATATATTGACATATATTTGAAATACTACAATTTTTGCCTTATTCAATATATTTCAATACACGCACACACATATATATATATATATATACATACTGCATGTTGAAATGTTTTCTTTATATATTACAAAATATATGAAACAAATTGTTATTAATATATATTTTTTAAATATATTCTTTTGATTTTTTTAACATATGAAAAAGTCATTTTAACATATATGTTTACATATATTTGTAAATGCATTCCAAAAATTTAGCATAAATGTATTTTTAACCACCTTCTGCCCGCCATATAGTACAATGACGGGTGCAAGGCGGTTCTCTCGTTCTGATAGGATGTCATATGACGTCCTTCGATTCTCACCGCGCATGCGTGGCTCAAGGAGCGCGCAGCGCGGCGATCACCGGTGCTCTGTGTCCCTCGGGCACAGCGGATCACAGAGAAAGAGCCGAAGATGTCGGCTCGGTCATGTGATCAGCTGTGTGCAATCACAGCTGATCACATAGAAACACGGAAATGCCGGTTATCGGCATTTCTCTCCTCTCGAGCTGTCACACTGACAGAGGAGAGGAGAGCCGGTAATCGACTTTCCGCGGAGGGGACATCTACACTGATCATCAGGGCACTGATGCTCAGTGTGCCCTGATGATCAGTGTGGCCCCAGAAGTGCCACCTGTCAGTGTCCATCAGTGCCAGCAGTCAGTGCCACGTGCCAGTGCCCACAAGTGCCACATATCAGTGCATACCAGTGCACATCAATGCCACATATCAGTGCCCATCTGAGCTGTCTTTCAATGTCACCCATCAGTGCCAGTCAGTGCCACCTATCAATGCCAATCAGTGCCACCCATCAGTGTTGCCAATCAGTGCCACCTATCAGTGCCAGTCAATGTCACCTATCAGTGCTGCCTATCAGTGCCAGTCAGTGCTGCCTAACAGTGCCAGTCAGTGCCCCCTAACAGTGCCATACATCAGCGTCATGTATCAGTGCTGCCTTTCAGTGCCCATCAGTGATACCTGTCAATGCCCATCAGTGCAACCTACCAGTGCCTCCTCATCAGTGCCCATCAGTGCCACCTATCAGTGTCCATCAGTACAGCCTATCAGTGCCCATCACAGCAGCCTCATTAGCACACATGAGTGAAGGAGAACAATCACATATTTACAAAACTGTATCACAAAAACTAAGAAAACATTTTTTTTTCTACATTTTCTGTGGTTTTTGGTTTGTTTAAGAAAAAATTAAAATCCCAGGGGTGATTAAATACCACCAAAAGAAAGCTCTATCTGTCTCAAAAAAATGATAAAAATTTAATATGGGTACAGTGTTGCATGACCGCGCAATTGTCATTCAAAGTGTGACAGTGCTGAAAGCTGGAAATTGGCCTGGGCAGGAAGGGGGTGAAAGTGCCCTGTAGGCTAGTGGTTAAAGACATACAGTATATTGGAAAATGTATTAACAAAAAGGCATTTCAACATACAGTGTAAATATATATATATACAGTTGCAAGAAAAAGTATGTGAACCCCTTGGGATTACGTGGAGTTTTGCATGAATTGGGCATAAAATGTGCTTTGAACGTCATCTAAGTCACAACAATAGAAGAACACAGTCTGCTGAACATAATACTACACAAACATTAGATGTTGCCATGGTTTAATTGCACATAACATGTAAACATTCACAGTGCAGGGAGGAAAAGGTATGTGAGGCCCTAGCTTAATGACTTCTCCCAGAGCTAATTGGAGCCAGGAGTGAGCCAACCTTGACTCCAATCAGTGTGATGATATTGGATGTGTTGCTGACAGCTGTCCTGCCCTTAAAAAACACACACCTGTTTTGGGTTTACTGGTTTAAAGAAGCACTGTCTGATGTGAACCATGCCTCGCAGATAAGAGCTCTCAGAAGACCTACGATCAAGAATTGTTGACTTGCATGAAGCTGGAAAGGGTTACAAAAGTATCTCCAAAAGCCTTGATGTTCATGTGTCCACGGTAAGACAGACTGTCTACAAATGGAGAAAGTTTAGCACTGTTGCTACTCTCCCTAGGCGTGGTCATCCTGTAAAAATGACTGCAAAAGCACAGCGCAGAATGCTGCATGAGGTAAAGAAGAATCCCAGAGTGTCAGCTAAAGACCTACAGAAATCTCTGGCACATGCTAACATTTTTGTTGACACATCTACAATAAGGAAAACATTAAACAAGAATGGAGTACATGGGAGGACACCACGGAGGAAGCCATTGCTGTCCAAACAGAATATTGCAGCACGTTTGAAGTTTGCAAAAGAGCACCTGGATGTTCCACAGCACTACTGGCAAAATATACTGTGGACAGATGAAACCAAGATTGAGTTGTTTGGGAAGAACACACAACACTGTGTGGAGAAAAAAAGGCCCAGCACACCAACATCAAAACCTCATCCCCACTGTAAAACATGGCGGAGGGAGCATCATGGTTTGGGGCTGCTTTGCTGCCTCAGGGCCTGGACGGATTGTTGTCATTGATGGGAAAATGAATTCCAGAGTTTATCAAGACATTTTGCAGGAAAACGTACGACCATCTGTCTGCCAATTGAAGCTCCGCAGAGGATGGGTGATGCAACAGGACAATGACCCAAAGCATACAAGTAATTCAACAAAACAATGGCTGCAACAGCACAGAATACGCCTTCTGGAGTGGCCCAGTCAGAGTCCTGACCTCAACCCGATTGAAATGCTGTGGCATGACCTTAAGAGAGCGATTCACACCAGACATCCCAAGAATATTGCTACACTGAAACAGTTTTGTGAAGAGGAGTGGTCCAAAATGACTCCAGATTGTTGTGCAGGTCTGATCTGCAACTACAGGAAACGTTTGGTTGAGGTTATTGCTGCCAAAGGAGGGTCAACCAGTTATTAAGTCCAAAGGTTCACATACTTTTTCCTCCCTGCACTGTGAATGTTTACATGTTATGTGCAATTAAACCATGGCAACATCTAATGTTTGTGTAGTATTATGTTCAGCAGACTGTGTTCTTCTATTGTTGTGACTTAGATGATGTTCAGAGCACATTTTATGCCCAATTCATGCAAAACTCCACGTAATCCCAAGGGGTTCACATACTTTTTCTTGCAACTGTATATATATATATATATATATATATATATATATATATATATATATATATATTTTTTTTTTTTTTTTTTTTTAAATATATTGAATATGGCCAAAATTGTAGTATTTCAAATATATGCTAATATATTTTGGAAGAATATTTTTACAATATATTTAAAATATTTTTTTTTACATGTGGGAAAGGCCAAACAGGCCATTTGCTTTGCATTTTGTGGGATAATTTTCCCCAGAATTTAGTGGATGTGGTAAAATTTCACTTTGCAAAGAATACCAAATTCCGTGCAGGAAAAATAAAAATATTTTGCTAGCACATGATTGGAAGATGGAAGTCAGCAGAACTTCATCTCATTCATTAAGTTCTGGGGTCAATTACCTTGGAAAGTGCAAATTCCCCTGCAAAGTGATCAGTCTGTTTATCTTTAGTAAGTCAGCCCCATTGTTCCCATTAGAACACCCACCGCCAACAATGAAGAGAAGTGAAAGAATCTAAATTTCTATCTTCGCATTCACAACAAACCACATCCTCACAGGAAATGTCCTGCATTCAAGGGAAAGCCCTTTGAAGAACATAATACATTTCTAAGGAATCTTCAGATGTAATGAATCTACAGAGCATTTCACTGGAGACTTCAAGGCTACAGTTCAGTGCCCAGGATGCCGAAGGGACATGCATGTGTCAGCTTTACATGGAGGCCTCTTTGACCATTTGACTGTTGGAAGGTTCTACCCCCTTCACGACCAGGGCATTTTTTTTGCTATTCAGCACTGCACTACTTTAACTGGCAATTGTTCAGTCATGCAATGCTGTACCCAAATGAAATGTATTTTTTTTTTTTACACAAATACAGATTTCTCTTGATGATATTTGATCACCTTTGAGTTTTTATTGTATAAACAAAAAAAAGACAAAAAAGTTTGAAAAAATATATATTTTTTATTTTCTGTTATAAAACATATCCAATAAAAAACAAATCTAATTTCTCCATAAATTTAGGTCAAAATGTATTCTGCTACATGTCTTTGGTAACATAATCCCAATAAGTGTATATTAATTGTCTTGTGTGAAAGTTATAGCGTCTACAAACTATGGCATATATACTGGAATTTACACAGCTATGACGCTATACTGGTAATGGCGGGGATCAGCGAATTATAGTGGGGCTGTGATAGTGTGGCGGGCAATCTGGTGCTAACAGATACTGGGTCATTAACTGACACTGACGTCGCTAGTGACACTAATACAGTGATCAGATTTAATGCTGTATGCTGTCACTGCACTAATGACACTGGTTTGGAAGGCATGGGAATGAGGGTCACCAATTAGCAAAAGTACGAAGGCATAGGATACGTTCCCCCCCAGCCACAATAATAATAATAATAATAGGATACGTTCCCCCCCAGTCACAATAATAATAATAATAATAATAGGATACGTTCCCCCCCAGCCACAATAATAATAACAATAGGATACGTTCCCCCCCAGCCACAATAATAATAATAGGACATGTTTCCCCCCCAGCCACACCCCCTTAAGGGAGAATGATCCAAAAAAAGTATTTTTTTACCACTACTATTCCTTTACATTTTGAATTTTACAAATGTAGCAATTTAGAAATTGGATGAATGGTTCAGCACTAGGAAACACTTTTTTGAAGATAAAAAGTGCCTTTTATATACAGCTATATAATACAGACCAAAATGAGGGCCAAATGAGGAGAAAGGAGGGACAGTCCCTCAAAATCAGGGACAGTTGGTAGCTATGGGGAATGGGTTAACACCAATGGGAAATCAAGGGGTTAGCTGTGGGTCTAACAAGCGTAATGTGTGTAATATGTGCTGCTTTTACTTACAGATCTGGCTGTTTTTTTCTCCCTGCTTTGCAGAGAGAAGAGACAGCCAGATCACTGTTCTGTGTACAGAGTTCTGTGTGTTAGTAAACACAGGACTCTGTTCTGTGATTGGCCACAGCCAATCAGCTGGTACACAGCCAAAATCATTGGCTGTTATCGGCTAACCAACAGATTGTCAGGGGGTTAGCGCACCCAAAACCCAGAAGCAGGCTTGCGATATACATGTATGTGGCGTGTCTGCACTTGCATCCAGCTCACAGTAGAGTTACTGCGAGGGATTCGGCAAGTGGTTCAACAAGATTCTACATCCACTACCATCAGATCATGGCAGGAAGAGCTATGAACAATCACCTCCACCAATCAGAACTAAATATAATGAGCTTCATAAAATTAGACTTTCAGAGAAAAGCGAAGCTAAAATATGTCTGGTTAAGGTGTTCCTCAAGGTCAAAAAATAAAGTTCTCAAGATGTATGCTCATTTGGATGATCAACACAATCATCCATTTGCCTCCTCAGAGTTCTTAAAGCAGAGCTCCACCCAAAAGGGAAAGTTCCACTTTAAGGACTGTCCCCCCACTCCCCATTAAGGATTGGCGCCTTTGGGGAGCGGGTACCCGAATTTGACAGGTACCCACTCCCACTTCTGGTCCTATCGCCTAGGGGATCAGAAACGGAAGGTTTCCTCCCTCCCTGTAGTCCTTTGGGACATGTAACGGGTCCCAGAAGACTACAGGACCATTCATGAAGTGCAGCGCTACACGCGCATGCGCAGTGGGTACCCGGCTGTGAAGCCGCAAGCTGTCACAGCCGGGTGCCTACACTGAAGATGCCGGCCTCCTGGAATACAGGATGGCCGGTGAAACGAGCTGTGGGGGATACACTGAGGGACAGGTAAGTGGCTGTTTTTTAAAAGTCAGCAGCTACAGTTTTTGTAGCTGCTGACTTTTATTTTTTGACAGGTGAGTGGAACTCCGCTTTAAGTATGTTTAAGGTTCATAGTTACATAGCTATTTAGGTTGAAAAAAAGACACACCCTCATCTAATTCAATTGTTCAAGAAACAATGAATAGAACAAATAATTAGAAAACCTTCATATACAGAATTCTATATCCACATGCAGTAGTGTGTTACTAGGGTAGCGTAGGTAAATCTATTGTGTATGACTCATGGTAACTGTGTGAGTCTGTAATTAGGTCGGTATACTGCAGTTGAGGCTGGATGGCTAAACAGGTTGGGGCTCTTTCGTCTCCACCTGGTTCTGGAGGACTGTGGAACCTTCCAGAAGCCAGTGGGCAGAAGGGGTGGAGACCTTATCTTGATGTTTATGGGAGTCTAACCAATCTCAGGTTTGGAGGCCCTGATTGATGGGTGAGACCAGCCCATAAATATGGGAGAGTAAGGCAGGCAGGGGAGTTGAGTGGAAGATGGAGTGCTGAGGAGACTGTTGGTGGCCTGGGAGGGGTCCCCTAGGTCTAGGGGGGGGCTTGCCTCCAGGCTGGGCTCAGGCTGGCTCAGGAGGATCCATTCAGCATCACGGTATGAACAGGATCAGGAGCAGTGGGAGCAAGGAGGACAGAGTGAGTATATCAGCACACCCAGAGATTTACAAGAGAAGAGTCTGATAGAGTGGTGAGACTAACCCATAAATAGGGCAGAGTCAGGCTGGCAGGTGGAAGATGGACTGCTGAGGAAACTGGCAGTGACTTGGGAGGGGTCCCCTAGGTCTAGGGTGGGGCTGGCCTCCAGGCTGGGCTCAGGAGGGTCCATTCAGCATCACAACATGAACAGTATCAAGGCCTGGGAGCAGTGGGAGCAAGGAGGACAGCATGAGTACATCAGCACACCCAGGGATTTACAAATGGAGAAACTGTCATATGTAGCAAGCTGTCAAAGGACAGCGCTGTGCTTAATCCTCGATCCTTGTGCTGGGAGATCTTCAGAGCAGCCAGGAGGGTTGGTAGTGTCTTTAGGCTGTGGAGCTGGGAGCGGTTCTACAGGGCAGAGGAGATATCTCTGCATGTAGTTGCAACAAGCTAAGCTAACTTTCAGAGGGGCTGAATGTTCCTATGCCGTAAGGGGCAGTTGCTACCGATCCGTAATTACTGACTGCTCTCAAGGAAAAGAACAGTCCAGGATCTATTTCTTTAAATAGGAAGGAAGTTGTTCCTGTGGAATCAACAGTCTCTGGGAAATCTTTACTCTAGAAGACACGTCTTTGTTGATTGCACAGGCTACAGCCCTCCACTTGACAATAATGCGAAAATCGTGTCTTTGCTGGGAAAACATATATGAAGAGTACACAAAATATATAAACAGCGCAATAGTTTTAAAAACAATGCCTATGCTCAAAGAACCGAGTGAGGTTGGGTCATTATCAGTGCTTCTTGTTCAATTAAGAAGCTGAGTTCAGAGTTCAGTCTTTTGTTAAGAGAATGCAAGACATTCCCTTCATTTCCCAAAACTCATGCTACTGGTAGAATTCAGAAGAGTTACCCACTCTGACAGAAAGACTTCCTGCAGGAAAAAAAAAATACTATAGAAAGAAAAGCAGCTAACAGAAACCACTGACCTCCAATGAAGCACAAAATATAATTAAAGACAAAAAAGCAGAAAAAGGGTTAATGGCCCAAAGAACTAGCAGTTAATATACAGTTTCCTAACTGACTCTAATCTCTTCCTCTGCAGTTTCCTATCCTTTCCCTACAACAGCTTACAATACACTATGGCTGCTCTGTGGTCCCCTTCTATAGTAATGGGCGTGGCTTATACAGTTGTGTTCAAAATAATAGCAGTGTGTTGAAAAAAGTGAATAAAGCTGAAACTCCTTCTAATAGCTTTTATTTCCATCCACACAAATGCATTGGGAACACGACACATTCTATTCCAAATCAAAACATGAAGAAAAATAGAGCAAATTTGTGTTGTTCCTCTAAAAAAATTGAAGGAAAGTGAATATTAGACGGTTCAAAAAAATCGCAGTGTTTGTATTCTTCTTTACAAACTCAAACATTCACTATATAAACTGAGAAATGTTTGAAGATTTTGCTTTCCTTTGAATGACTTCATGAATATTTGGTTGTAGTCGCACTGTTTCTGAGAACTGCTGTACATCTGTGTTGCATGGAGTCACCCAACTTCTGGCCCCTGTGATCAGGTATTCCAGCCCAGGATGATTGGACGACATTCCACAGTTCTTCTCTATTTCTTGGTTTTGCCTCAGAAACAGCATTTTTCATGTCACCCCACAAGTTTTCTATTGGATTAAGATCCGGGGATTGGGCTGGCCACTCCATAACGTCAATCTTGTTGGTCTGGAACCAAGATGTTGCACGTTTACTGGTGTGTTTGGGGTCGTTGTCTTGTTGGAACACCCATTTCAAGGGCATTTCCTCTTCAGCATAAGGCAGCATGACCTCTTCAAGTATTCTGATGTATTCAAACTGATCCATGATCCCTGGTATGCGATAAATAGGCCCAACACCGTAGTATGAGAAACATCCCCATATCATGATGCTTGCACCACCATGCTTCACTGTCTTCACAGTGTACTGTGGCTTGAATTCAGTGTTTGGGGGTCGTCTGACAAACTGTCTCCGGCCACTAGACCCAAAAAGAACAATCTTACTTTCATCAGTCCACAAAATGTTGCGCCATTTCTCTTTAGGCCAGTCAATGTGCTCTTTGGCAGATTGTAACCTCTTCAGCACTTCTTTTTTCCCAACAGTGGGACTTTGCGGGGGCTTCTTGCAGATAGCTTGGCTTCACATAGGCGTCTTCTAATTGTAACAGTCCTCACAGGGAACTTTACACCTTCTTTCATCTTCCTGGAGCTGATTGTTGGCTGAGTCCGCGCCATTTTGGCTATTCTTCTATCCATTCGAATGGTAGTTTTTCGCTTTCTTCCACATCTTTCGGGTTTTGGTTGCCATTTTAAAGCATTTGCGATCATTTTAGCTGAGCAGCCGATCATTTTCTGCACTTCTTTATATGTTTTCCCCTCTCCAATCAACTTTTTAATCAAGGTACACTGTTCTTCTGAACAATGTGTGGAACGACCCATTTTCCTCAGAATTTCAGAGAGAAATGCACTGTAACCAGCATGTCCAACATTTGCTGCCTTCCTTCCTTAAATAGGGGCAATAATTGCCACCTGTTTTTCAAAGAATGAATGACCTCACTAATAGAACTCCACACTGCTATTATTTTGAACATGCCCCTTTCAATGAGTGATTCAATGACACAAAATCAGCAGCATGCATGTCATGACTGTTGGGTCTGTTGGATTTCTATTACTCTACTACACCTGCTAGCAAATTATTTGCCATGTAGAAATATCATCTCTACCAAAAACAGTGATTGATCCGGTTAGTGATGTCTGACTGCTATTATTTTGAACACAACTGTACAAAAAAATGTTGGCCATTCTAAAACTGCAAAATATAGCTCAGAGACCATGCAGTTTTTAAAAATTCTCCTCTTTGAGTCCTCATGCACACGGGATGTTTTTACAGCGGCTGTTTTTGGCTTTTGACATTTTTTTTCTATAGCCAGTAGACTCCCCAGCATGTTATCCTACTGTATGTATCCATGCTCACATAGACTGGAATCAACGTTTTTCGGCTTGCAAAAAAACCCAGAACTAGTGGGTTTCTAGAGGAGTTTTTTAGCTGTAAAAACGCTCTAATGATGAAAAACACAGCAAAATACGCCAAACTGCGGCAAAATGGTGTTTTTGGACTTTTTTTGATGCAAAAAATAAAAAAAAAAATGCTACAAAATACCGCTAAATGCTAATGCAAAAACGCTAAAAAATGCTGAAAAACACGTTTTTAACGTGACTTTCCACAACTAACGTTACCGGTGTTATCAAAACGCCCCGTGTGCACGGAGCCTGAATCTGCACATAAATTTACCAAGATCACACCTCCAGCCCATGGTAGTAGTGAACCTGAATCTCAAACCCAGTCTGTAATATTGAGTTTTTGAAAAATACACATTTCTTTTGTTGGTTCATAAACTATATTCTGGTAGTGGTGGTAGTACTACATCAAATTGCTTCCAAAGTACCTGGGGATAGAAGGTTTCCACTAGAAATGTTTTTCATTTTGAGAAATCCTGACTATGCAAACTCCTCTTCCTGACTGTACTGGCACATCTTGTCTTGAGGGTTCCGGAGTTCATTATATTTGTTTTTGTTTTTTTTAGGCACAGAGAACACCGCTGCAGAAAACTTTTCCTGTGAGGTTTATAAGGTCTCTATTGTAAATTGTTCATGGATTGCGGGTAGAGAAGCCCCAAAAGGCACCCAATATGACTTGGTCATCAGGTAAAATCAATAACCTACATAACACTAGTGGTCTCCAAGCAGCGGCCCTTTTCTTGTCTTTATCCAGCCCGTGAGGCATCATTCCTGCTGCTGACACCAGGGCTGTCTTACTGGCATCATGGGCCCCTGGGCAAAGTAATGCTCTGGGGCCCCTACAAGCCTGCCCCAATTTATGAACCTACACTCAAGAATTAAAGTAAAAAGTTGATAGAATTAAAACATATATTTATTAGTACTTTCAATAACAATAAGAAAACATGCCATAAAACTAAACCACACCAAGTAATGGGAGGGCAGAAGGGCACAGTACAGGGGGAGTCAGGAGGACACAGTACTGGTTCTGGGATGCTGCCCGGGCCAACCTTGGTAAAAAGCATGACTGTCCCAGCAAATTTTGGATAGTTTGCAAGTATGATGTAATGCAAAATTATCATGGGCCCATGTGAAGTGCCCATCCATTAACCACTTCCAGACCGGACACTTTTACCCCCTTCCTGACCAGGGCAATTTTCAGCTTTTAGCGCTATCACACTTTGAATGACAATTGCGCGGTCATGCAACACTGTACCCAAATTAATTTTTTACCATTTTTTAAGATAGATAAAGCTTTATTTTGGTGGTATTTATTCACCACTGGGATTTGTATTTTTTTTGCTATGTAAATGAAATGTCCAAAATATTTGAAAAAAAGTGTTTTTTTTTTCATACAATTTTGCAAATAAATAATATTTCATCATAAATCTTAGCCAAAATTTATTCCGTTATCTTTTTAGTAAAAAAAAAAAAAATCCAAATTAGTTTATAAGCAAAAATTATAATTTTTAAACATTTCTTTTACATTTTTATTTTATTTTTTTATATTATTATTTTTTATTTTTATTTTTTTTTTACATACTGTCACCCTAGCAGTACAGTGTCACCATGGTGACACTGTACTACTTGTGAGGGGTGATGAAGATTTATTTATTTTTGGAGCTGAGCTGTGATTGGTCACAGCTTGTCACATGGTACAAGGCTTTTGTGAATAGCCTTGTACCATGTGACCTCTGTGATCATTCACAGATTTCACACATAGTAAGCAATGATGTCAGAAGTGGCATCTTGCTTACTACTTTGCATGTGATCACTGATTGGCCAATCAGTGATCACATGATCGGGACCTCGTACAGAGGTCCCGTCCGACGATCGGTGTTTCACTGTGTCCGGAGGACACAGCAGGCACCGGATCGCGGTGCTGCGCGCTCCCAGGGAGCGCGCACAAGCAGGGTGTGGGGAGGCCGTTTATAGACGGCCACCCGACCCTGCAGTGCCACCGTCCGGCCGTTTATATACAACGGCCGGTCGGGAAGTGGTAAAAACAGCCCTGACTGACACCAACAATGGGTCATACTTTCTGCCACTGACACCAACAATGGGGCACTATTCCTCCCACTGTTGCCAACTATTTTTTTCCCCAATACCAAAAATCAGTCATTGTTCACTCCCTCTGGGCACAGTCTGACCCCCCTAAAGTCTGAAGGACAGTAAACAACCTTTTCTTTAGAAAGTTTAGAGACCCCTGCTATATGCCATTTGAAAAACAGTAAGATGACAATGGTGTTGTGTTACAGTAAGGACTTTGGACTTTTAACGCTTGGTCCACCTGGAAAGTTGAACTAATTTATGGGTCTACATCCCTTTGTGCCTATAATGAGGGGCTCCCACTATCATTGCTGAATTTTTGAAAATTCTTAAGTTCAGAGCCTGTATACAACCATTGCATGATATCAAAGACCAATGCAGATCCAAAACAGTTTGTGGCAAAGGACATACTTGGGTAACAGGCTTACACAAGTATAATACTACGTCTCTGTAGCATTGTAGAAATGTAGCACTACCCCCCTAGGAGTCGTTAGAGATTTGGGTCCCCTATAGTCCTACACAGCCAGGCAGTTCACATTTTTTTCCACAGACTTGCATTCAGAGTCAGTAAACGGTCATTGAGCTTGGATTTTATGTTTTATGAAGAGATGGTGAACTTGAATGGGATAAGGGGTGTACGGGATGTCCAATGGAATTGCAAATTCCAGGATGAACTCTTTAACAACTATGTACAAGTCTTTACACAGCAGAAACCCTTCTTGGAAAGCTCTCCAGCCTCTCTTGGTGTACCACCCCAGACTCCAGATGATCCTCTTCTTATCCAACTGACTGAGGGAATCCCTGGGCAAAGGAATCCAGTGCTTGCCACCTCAAATGAAACAGTCTCCGATGAGGTCCTCATCTTTCCTACTTTCTAGCTGCACTATCCTGTAGGTGAGCCCCTCCCCAATTTGGCCCCCTCCCAGGCTCTTGCTCCTCAGCTTTCATTCTCCATCTTCCACTCAAATTCTCCTGCTGCTGAGCTTCTCACTTAAAAGCTGCCCTGGCCCCATGCCAAGCCTCCTACTTGTGGATTGGCAAGAGTCCTCTAAATGTGCAGGCCAGTCCCTCCTCAACCCAGCCCACTACTTCTAGAATCTATTCCAAGATTCTAGAGCAGGGGAGGTATCAGGGAACTGACCAGCAGAGCCTCTCAGCCCTGATTCAAATTTGACCCTGATGACTATTTCACCAGGCTGCTGCTCAGCCTTTCTTACTAAAACTTTACTAAAACTTAGCAACTAGCTCCCCATGGCTACCTAGGAGGGTGCTACAGAAGTAACTCAGCACATCCAAGCAGTAATTTCTCCAAAAAGAAATGTAAATGCAGCATTGTTGCACTTGTCTCCAGTTTGGTAAAGCCACAGCAAATGTTCATTCAAATAGACTAGAAGAAAAACTTTAATAAGGACACAGGTGATTTTTTCTGGGGATATTGATGAAGACTGGGGAGAACTCGAAACAAGAGAAAGGAAGGGACAAAGGGGACAATTAATCAGAACAAAGAGCCAGAGATTCTCTGGCTACATGGAATAGAGTGGGAGGTACATTCACTTATTAGGATCCAGGAGAGATTTACCCATATCTGAGAATATAAACCTATTCCAATGCAACCAAGTTATAGAATAGATTTCATGTTTGCTTAAAGTCTGTTTCTTGTAATCCAGTACTTATGGTCAATCCACTTGCTGTCCAACTCATGTACATAAACGGCCGGACGGGAGCAATGCAGGAGAGGGTGGCTAGTTATAAAGTCCTCCCACTTCCCTGTCTGTGCGCACTCCCTGGGAGCACGCAGCTCCGCGATCCGGTGCCTGCTGTGTTCTCCGGACACAGTGGAACACCGATCGTTGTACGTGACCTCTGTGCGAGGTCCGGATCATGTGATCACTGATTGGCCAATAAGTGATCACATGAATAGTAGTAAGCAAGATGTCACTTCTGACATCATTGCTTACTACGTGTGAAATCTGTGAATGGTCACAGAGGTCAGATGGTACAAGCCTATTCACAACAGCCTTGTACCATGTGACAAGCTGAGACCAATCACAGCTCGCACAGTATTTCTCAATGGCTGCAGGAATTCAACCAGAGAGAAGGAGAAATGATTGCTTTCACAACCTTTATGGGTGCAAAAGCAATCAGTGTAAGAAAAAAAAAATCTTCATCACCCCCACAAGTAGTACAGTGTCACCATGGTAACACTATACTGCTATGGTAACAATATGTAAAAAAAACATAAATAATAATATAAAAAACCAAAATAAAATGTAAAAAAATGTTTTGAACAATTATAATTTTTGGTTATAAACTAATTTGGGTTATTATTTTTTTTACTAAAAAGATATCTGAATACATTTTTGGCCAAGATTTATGAAGAAAGATTATTTATTTGCAAAATTTTATAAGAAAAACACTTTTTTTTCAAAATGTTTGGACTTTTTCATTTATATATATAAAAAAAAAAATACAAATCCCAGCGGTGAATAAATACTACCAAAATAAAGTTTTATCTGTCTCAAAAAATGCTAAAAAACTCATACGGGTACAGTGTTGCATGACCGCGCAATTGTCATTCAAAGTGTGATAGCGCTGAAAGCTGAAAATTGTCCTGGGCAGGAAGGGGGTGAAAGTGTCCGGACTGGAAGTAGTTAAGTGAGAAATGAAGAATGTTCCTGCATTGTTCCGTGTTAAAGGATTCTTGTAATTCAGATTCCAATTTCTGGAGGTAGGGTTGTTTGAAATCGTTTGGGGGGGGGGGGGGGGGAGTCAGAAGAGTAAAACAGACAATGCTGTAAAAGTCTGATATCAGGATTTTTTTTTCTTTTTTTTTTGATGGAGGATGTCACACAAGGAGCTAGAAACACACAAAGGAGGGTGGGAGCACTCAAAACTCCATGGTACAAAGATAGTTGGAGTTGGGTTGGGAATCGTGGCAGGGAGATTTGTTTGGAGTATCTAAGACATACAAGAAGCCAAGAGCTGACAAAGGTCACAAGGCTCCACCTATAACTAAAAGATCACTTTCAGTGGACTGACCCTTTAAAGAGTACCTGTAAGATGACAATTTCTCAGTTACAGACACAATACACTACATTTTCCTACCAAGAACTTTATATCTGGAACTGGTACCTGAATTTCCTTGTAATCTCTCCAAAGTGGTCAATGTATATGTCTCACATAGGTTTCTCACCTACACACTGTGAAGGGTTCCCGGGTTGATGTTTTATTAGATCTTAATAAGTTCTGGATTGGCTCATTGAGCCTGGAGGCTTTGTAGAGCTTTGGGTGGGATAACGCCACCATTCCTAGGTCCATATCTTACCTGGCAGCTAGACCAATTTATTCATGTTATCTGTCCAAAGGCCTATATATATATATACACACACAGTATATATAATGACTGATGATCGGGGCTCTCTCCTTTATATGTGATCTGAATGATGATCGGGGCTCACTCCTTTATATATGGGATCTGACTGATGATCGGGGCTCTCTCCTTTATATATGCGATCTGACTGATGATCGGGGCTCTCTCCTTTATATATGTGATCTGACTGATGATCGGGGCTCTCTCCTTTATATATGCGATCTGACTGATGATTGGGGCTCTCTCCTTTATATATGGGATCTGACTGATGATCGGGGCTCTCTCCTTTATATATGGGATCTGACTGATGATCGGGGCTCTCTCCTTTATATATGCGATCTGAATGATGATCGGGGCTCTCTCCTTTATATATGCGATCTGACTGATGATCGGGGCTCTCTCCTTTATATATGGGATCTGACTGATGATCGGGGCTCTCTCCTTTATATATGGGATCTGACTGATGATCGGGGCTCTCTCCTTTATATATGGGATCTGACTGATGATCGGGGCTCTCTCCTTTTATATGGGATCTGACTGATGATCGAGGCTCTCTCCTTTATAATTGTGATCTGACTGATGATCGGGGCTCTCTCCTTTATACATGCGATCTGACTGATGATCGGGGCTCTCTCCTTTATATATGATATTTGACTGATGATCGGGGCTCTCTCCTTTATATATGCGATCTGACTGATGATCGGAGCTCTTTCCTTTATATATGCGATCTGACTGATGATCGGGGCTCTCTCCTTTATATATGTGATCTGACTGATGATCGGGGCTCTCTCCTTTATATATGTGATCTGAATGATGATCGGGGCTCTCTCCTTTATATATGTGATCTGACTGATGATCGGGGCTCTCTCCTTTATATATGGGATCTGACTGATGATCGGGGCTCTTTCCTTTATATATGCGATCTGACTGATGATCGGGGCTCTTTCCTTTGTATATGAGATTTGACTGATGATCAGAGCTCTTTCCTTTATATATGCTATCTGACTGATAAACGGGGCTCTCTCCTTTATATATGGGATCTGACTGATGATCGGGGCTCTCTCCTTTTATATGGGATCTGACTGATGATCGGGGCTCTCTCCTTTATATATGGGATCTGACTGATGATCGGGGCTCTCTCCTTTATATATGCGATCTGACTGATGATCGGGGCTCTCTCCTTTATATATGGGATCTGACTGATGATCGGGCTCACTCCTTTATATATGCGATCTGACTGATGATCGGGCTCTCTCCTTTATATATGCGATCTGACTGATGATCGGGGCTCTCTCCTTTATATATGGGATCTGACTGATGATCGGGCTCACTCCTTTATATATGCGATCTGACTGATGATCGGGCTCTCTCCTTTATATATGCGATCTGACTGATGATCGGGGCTCTCTCCTTTATATATGCGATCTGACTGATGATCGGGGCTCTCTCCTTTATATATGGGATCTGACTGATGATCGGGGCTCTCTCCTTTATATATGTGATCTGACTGATGATCGGGCTCTCTCCTTTATATATGCGATCTGACTGATGATCGGGGCTCTCTCCTTTATATATGTGACCTGATTGATGATCGGGGCTGTCTCCTTTATATATGCGATCTGACTGATGATCGGGGCTCTCTCCTTTATATATGCGATCTGACTGATGATCGGGGCTCTCTCCTTTATATATGTGATCTGACTGATGATCGGGCTCTCTCCTTTATATATGTGATCTGACTGATGATCGGGCTCTCTCCTTTTATATACGTGATCTGACTGATGATCGGGGCTGTCTCCTTTATATGTGATCTGATTGATGATCGGGGCTCTCTCCTTTATATATGTGATCTGACTGATGATCGGGGCTGTCCCCTTTATATATGTGATCTGACTGATGATCGGGGCTCTTTCCTTTATATATGCGATCTGACTGATGATCGGGGCTCTCTCCTTTATATATGCGATCTGACTGATGATCGGGGCTCTCTCCTTTATATATGCGATCTGACTGATGATCGGGGCTCTCTCCTTTATATATGTGATCTGACTGATGATCGGGGCTCTCTCCTTTATATATGTGATCTGACTGATGATCGGGGCTCTCTCCTTTATATATGCGATCTGACTGATGATCGGGGCTCTTTCCTTTATATATGCGATCTGACTGATGATCGGGGCTCTCTCCTTTATATATGCGATCTGACTGATGATCGGGGCTCTTTCCTTTATATATGCGATCTGACTGATGATCGGGGCTCTCTCCTTTATATATGTGATCTGACTGATGATCGGGGCTCTCTCCTTTATATATGCGATCTGACTGATGATCGGGGCTCTCTCCTTTATATATGCGATCTGACTGATGATCGGGCTCTTTCCTTTATATATGAGATTTGACTGATGATCGGGGCTCTCTCCATTATATATGAGATTTGACTGATGATCGGAGCTCTTTCCTTTATATATGCAATCTGACTGATGATCGGAACTCTCTCCATTTATATATGCAATCTGACTGATGATCGGGGCTCTCTCCTTTATATATGGGATCTGACTGATGATCGGGGCTCTCTTCTTTATATATGTGATATGCAATCATCAGCTCCATCTAGTGTTCATAATGCTGTATTTTATTAAAATACCTCAATCAGTTACAGTATATACCACACTCTGGTCAGTAGGTGGAGCTGACGATGATAGGAAATAAACATATTACACAGTACTGCAATTATTTGTGATGGCTGTGCAAGTACTTGAGGCTTTTGCACAGCAAATTTTTATAAATAGACCCCCTAAGTGTTTTTCTTTTCTATAAATTATTTTTATTCATTTGGAATGTACCTTTGAACTTTCTGGCAAATTTGATTTCTTCAGTAAGTCACCTCCCTCCTTGCACATTGTAGCCCTCTCCTCTTCTTCGAGCGTCAAACTAGTCTTTGCTGGTCCAGCTCCTCTATCCCTCCTCTCACACTACCTTTTATGTAGCTGCCTGGGAAGAAGTGAAGGGAAATACTACAGAGCAGCATTTCTCAAACTTTTTACCCCAGAGGAACCCTCAAAATAATTTTCAAGTTTCACGGAACCCCTTCTAAAATTAATTTGTCAGGAGTCACGGGGGAAATACCCCTTACATTAATGGTTGAATGGAAGAATGCCCCCTTTACAGTGGTGGTCATAATTTCACCCTAATGGACTAAGATCATTGATGATCTGCAGGATCTGCTAAGCGGCATTGGACCAGAAACAATGGTGGCACCAGATTGGAGGTCTTTTAGCCACAGCTCAAGTAACACTTAACAACCCCTGGAGGAACATTCCCTGGTTGAGAATGGCTGCTATAGAGTGTCACTTGAGTCTGCTGGGGCTGCTGACTTCACATTCGAGATGTCTGCAACCATCAGCAGTCTTGTGGATTTTGGAAGTCTACACAAGGGAGGATTTTAACCCCTCGCCTACCGAGCACTTATACCCCCTTCCTGCCCAGGCCAATTTTCAGCTTTCAGCACTGTGGCACTTTGAATGACAATTGTGCGGTCATGCAATACTGTACCCATATGAAATTTTTATCATTTTGTTCACACAAGCAGAGCTTGCTTTTGGTGGTATTTAATAGCCACTGGAGGGGGAAGGGGGGGGGGGGGGGTTGCGCTATAAACAAAAAAAAAGCAAAACATTTGAAAAAAAAAGTTTTTCTTTCTTTTTATTATAAAATTTTGCAAACAGGTAATTTTTCTCCTTCATTGACGTGCATTGATTAGGCTGCACTGATAGGCAGCACTGATGGGCACTGATAGGCAGCACTAATGGGCACTGATGAGGTGGCATGGGTAGGCAGCACTGATGGGCACTGATAGGCAGCATTGATAGGTGGCACTGATGAACTGGGGGGGGGGGGGGGGGGTTGTGCTATAAACAAAAAAAAGCAAAACATTTGAAAAAAAAAGTTTTTCTTTCTTTTAATTATAAAATTTTGCAAACAGGTAATTTTTCTCCTTCATTAATGTGTATTGATTAGGCTACACTGATAGGCAGCACTGATGGGCACTGATAGGCAGCACTGATGGGCACTGATAGGCAGCACTGATGAACTGGTACTGATGATGCTGGACTAATAGGCAGCATTGATGGACAGCACTGATGGGTGGCACTGACTGATGGCACTGATGGGTGACACTGACTGATGGCACTGATGGGTGGCACTGCTGGGCAGCACTGAAGGGTGGCACTGCTGGGCAGCACTGAAGGGTGGCACTGCAGGGCACAGGTGGGTGGCACTGATGGGCACAGGTGGGTGGCACTGATGGGCACAGGTGGGCGGCACTGTTGGGCACTCATCATCAGTGCCCAGATGATCAGTGCTGATCACTTCTCTGACAATTGCCTGTGACAGCGTGAAGAAAGTGCAGCCGATAACCGGCAACTGTATTTATCCGGTGATCTGCTGTGTCAGTGGACACAGCTGATTACGTGGAAAAAGTCCGCTGTGATTGGCCATTTACCGTATCACGTGTCTGTAGGACACAGCAATCACTGGTGGTTCCGTGTTTGCGCTACTGGGGGTGTGCAGGGTGCGTGTTCTGGGAGGACGTCCATGGATGTCCTTCCGAGAACTAGACAACCGCGCTGCAGCGGGCTTTCGGCTATAGCGTGGTAGAGAAGAGGTTCAGAGGTAAATAACATGCATAAAGTATAGTAAATGCACCAAAAATCTTACGGGAAGATTGCTGTTGACATGAATGGTCTGGTGACAGAGTCTCTTTAAATATTGTGAATGCATTTACTGTAT
Source organism: Staurois parvus (assembly GCF_062004578.1). Taxonomy (NCBI): domain Eukaryota; kingdom Metazoa; phylum Chordata; class Amphibia; order Anura; family Ranidae; genus Staurois; species Staurois parvus. The sequence continues at coordinate 765,630 of NW_028318591.1, read as the reverse complement.
GCATTTCTTTTGCTATTAGGAATCACAACATTTCCATACCATGTGAAGACTACAGAAAGGATTCTTTTGGCAGACATGTTGGGTGTGTCCTGATATCTCCAAACATTCCTTTTAATAAGGTTAATTACATACAATTGGTGGGATCAAGTAAGGAAACTTCCATCCGATTTTATGACGAATTACTCACGCTGAACAATTATGGTAAATTCATTTTTTTTTTCTTTCTGTGAATGAATATGAAACTGTAACAATGAAAAGTACTATGGGGTTGATATACTACAACTGGAGAGTGCAAAATCTGGTGCAGCTCTGCATAGAAACCAATCAGCTTCCAGGTTTTATTGTCAAAGCTTAACCACTTCAAGTCCGGACACTTTTACCCCCTTCCTGTCCAGGCCAATTTTCATCTTTCACACTTTGAATGACCATTGCGCGGTCATGCAACACTGTACCCATATGTATTTTTTAGCATTTGTTTTACTTTTTTTTAACTTTATTATGTTGGTATTTATTCACCACTGGGATTTTTATGTTTTTGCTATATAAATGAAAAAGTCCAAACATTTTGAAAAAAAAAGTGTTTTTCTTATAACATTTTGCAAATAAATAATCTTTCTTCATAAAAATTAGCCTAAATGTTTTCTGTTATCTTTTTAGTACAAAATAAAATCACCCAAATTAGTTTATAACCAAAAATTATAATTTAAAAAAAAAAATTTTACATTTGTATTTTTTTTTTATATTATTATTTATGGGTTTTTTTTTAAAACATACTGTCATCCTAGCAGTACTGTGTCACCATAGTAACACTGTACTACTTGTGGGGGGTGATGATTTTTTTTTTTTTTTACACTGATTGCTTTTACAATGTGTAAACGCAATCATTTCTCCTTCTCTCTGGCTGCATTCTTGCAGTCATTGAGAACTACTGTGTGAGCTGTGATTGGTCACAGGTTGTCACATGGTACAAGGCTGTTGTGAATAGCATTGTACCATGTGACCTCTGTGATCATTCACAGATTTCACACGTAGTAAGCAATGATATCAGAAGTGACATCTTGCCTACTACTATTCATGTGATCACTGATTGGCCAATCAGTGATCACATGATCGGGACCTCACACAGAGGTCCTGTACAATGATCAGTGGGGCTGCGTGCTCCCAGGGAGCGTGCACAAGCAGGGAAGCGGGGAGGACGTTTATAAATGGACATCCGCCCCTGCACTGCTCCCATCTGGACGTTTATATACATGGAACGGACGGGAAGGGGTTAATTGAACAAGCTGAAGTTAGAAGCTGATTGACTACCATGTACCACCGCACCAGATTTTGCACTCTCCGGTTTTAGAAAATCGACCCGTGTTGGGCATTTAAAGAATTAGGCCTCATGTACACAGACGGACTGACAACTCAAAAGGCCCCCGGGCAATAAGGGATCATGGGGCCCCTGTGTCCTTGCCCAAACTCAAAAAAGCCTATGAAAAAGGTACCAGGGGCATCTCATTGGGCCCCCTACTGACCCCAGGCCCTCAGGCAGTGCTCGAGTTTCCAAATGGTCAGTCCGCCCCTGCTCATGTACACTGCTGCTCCTAAACATGAGTTGGCATTTTTTTTGCCAAAGCCCCTGAACTCAGCTCATTAAAAGCCTATGTGTCCGTTTAGAAGCAGCAGAGTTTAGGGGCAATTAAATGTCCCTCTCCTGAACACAGAAGAATTGCATTGAGGAGAGAAACATTTTGGCCAAAAAAACTCTAAACGTGGCAAAAACACATGTAAACACGTCTACAGGCTAGCTACATTTAGCACTTGGGCACTTATCCATGTCAAAATACTCTGGCCAATCAAATGAATAAATGTCCAAGCACTAAATGTGGGTAAATGCAGTACCACGTTTACATGCATTTTTTCGTTTAGGGTTTTGCTGCTGCCAGGAGAGCTTAACATCTAGGGGAGTTCATGTGTACATGAGACATAAAAAGCTTTCTATAGGTGAGCCTATACTTGCCTCTCTGTTGGTCTACGTCTCCACTTCTCTGTCCCAATGCTGCAGCCTCGGAAAGTCTCTTCGGCATCCAGCACTATCAGTGTCCTGCAATCTGACTCCTTACTATGACCTTTAAATCACAACTATGTCCTATATTAACCCCTTCACGCCTAAGGGTAAAACAAATCTAAATGCCTAAGCACAATTTTGCAATGTTGACATGTGTTAGTAAAACCGTACATATCATCACCGCTACTTTGTACATTGAGGTGGATTATACCTTGTTTTTTTCAGGACAAATTGGGCTTTTATTTGGTGGTAAATGGTAAAATGGTAATGGATAGCTACTGATTTTTTTTATTATCAAAGGAAAACTGGCCTAAAGTAAAAAGAATATTTTTATTATTTAGCTGTGTGTTTCTTGTTACTACCATACCCTACCACCAAAAAACAACCCAAAATAAATTTTCCAGCTGTTGATGATCGCAGCGATACCATAGATGTGTATGTTTTTTGATGTTTGTACCCATAGTACAGCCCAGAAACAATAGTGCGCATTTTGTTTTTGTTTTTTTTCACCTAAAACACACTGACACCGACACTAACTGACACTGATACCAATTTTTTTTAAATCCTGACCTTTGACCCTGACTTTTGACCTTAAAAATCCTGACCTTTGACCCTAAAAAGCAGGTGAGCCTAAACTTGCCTCTCTGTTGGTCTACGTCTCCACTTCTCTGTCCCAATGCTGCGGCCTCGGAAAGTCTCTTCGGCATCCGTCACTATCAGTGTCTTGCAATCTGGCTCCTTACTATGACCTTGACCTTAAACTTTGACCCTGACCTTGACCCAAACATTAACCCTGGCACTGAACTAGATCAAACCTTGAACTAGGTATTTTTTTCTTTATTTTTTATTTTATGTGTTAATAGTTATTGATTTATTTATTTATTTAATTTTTTTGCAAACATTTTTTCCCCCTCTTTGCCAGGAGCTAGAGAGATACAATATATCTCTCTCCTCCATTCATAGAGAGAAAAAAAAAAACAAGGGAGCCAGGCTATACAGTGACTGATCACTGTGATAGTCAATCAGAGGCTATCACAGCGATCATGTGACCCGGAATCGGGAGTCCTGGGTCCTGATCGTTAGAACAGGACCCAGAATCAGGAGTCCCGGGTTCCGATCGTTAGAACGGGACCCGGGGCTCTCAGTGACACTGCGGTCTTTGGGCTGGGAGCGCACCGTGAGGCGCACTCCCAGCAGAAAGACAGGTATGCAAATATGCGGCCCCACGGAAAAAAGCCCAGTTCTGTGAGGCCGCATATTTATGTCGGCGTCAAGGGGTTAAGGTAGTTGATGGGGGAAGGAACCAACAAATGGCAGAGAACACAGGCATGGAGTTTGCATGTTCTCCCCGTACTTGCGTGAGTCTTCTCTGATACTCTGTTTTCCTCCCACACTCCAAAGACATGCTGGAAGGTTAATTCGCTCCTGTCTAAATCGGTCCTAGTATACAGTCAGGTCCATAAATATTGGGACATCGACACAATTGTAATATTTTTGGCTCTATACACCACCGCAATGGATTTAAAATGAAAGGAACAAGATGTGCTTTAACTGCAGACTGTCAGCTTTAATTTGAGGGTATTTACATCCAAATCAGGTGAACGGTGTAGGAATTACAACAGTTTGCATATGTGCCTCCCACTTGTTAAGGGACAGAATAATGATCATAAATCAAACTTTCACTTTTTAATACTTGGTTGCAAATCCTTTGCAGTCAATTACAGCCTGAAGTCTAGAACGCATAGACATCACCAGACGCTGGGTTTCATCCCTGGTGATGCTCTGCCAGGCCTCTACTGCAACTGTCTTCAGTTCCTGCTTGTTCTTGGGGCATTTTCCCTTCAGTTTTGTATTCAGCAAGTGAAATGCATGCTCAATCGGATTCAGGTCAGGTGATTGACTTGGCCATTGCATAACATTCCACTTCTTTCCCTTAAAAAACTCTTTGGTTGCTTTTGCAGTCTGCTTTGGGTCATTGTCCATCTGCACTGTGAAGCGTCCAATGAGTTGTGAAGCATTTGGCTGAATATGAGCAGATAATATTCCCGAAACACTTCACAATTCATCCGGCTGCTTTTGTCAGCAGTCACATCATCAATAAATACAAGAGAAGCAGTTCCATTGGCAGCCATACATGCCCACGCCATGACACTACCACCACCATGCTTCACTGATGAGGTGGTATGCTTAGGATCATGAGCAGTTCCTTTCCTTCTCCATACTCTTCTCTTCCCATCACTCTGGTACAAGTTGATGTTGGTCTCATCTGTCCATAGGATGTTGTTCCAGAACTGTGAAGGCTTTTTTACATGTCGTTTGGCAAACTCTAATCTGGCCTTCCTGTTTTTGAGGCTCACCAATGGTTTCCATCTTGTGGTGAACCCTCTGTATTCACTCTGGTGAAGTCTTCTCTTGATTGTTGACTTTGACACACATACACCTACCTCCTGGAGAGTGTTCTTGATCTGGCCAACTGTTGTGAAGGGTGTTTTCTTCACCATGGAAAGAATTCTTCGGTCATCCACCACAGTTGTTTTCCGTGGTCTTCCGGGTCTTTTGGTGTTGCTGAGCTCATCAGTGCGTTCCTTCTTTTTAAGAATGTTCCAAACAGTTGTTTTGGCCACGCCTAATGTTTTTGCTATCTCTCTGATGGGTTTGTTTTGTTTTTTCAGCCTAATGATGGCTTGCTTCACTGATAGTGACAGCTCTTTGGATCTCATCTTGAGAGTTGACAGCAACAGATTCCTAATGAAAATAGCACACTTGAAATGAACTCTGGACCTTTTATCTGCTCATTGTAATTGGGATAATGAGGGAATAACACACACCTGGCCATGGAACAGCTGAGAAGCCAATTGTCCCATTACTTTTGGTCCCTTAACAAGTGGGAGGCACATATGCAAACTGTTGTAATTCCTACACCGTTCACCTGATTTGGATGTAAATACCCTCAAATTAAAGCTGGCAGTCTGCAGTTAAAGCACATCTTGTTTGGTTCATTTCAAATTCTGTTGGTGTATAGAGCCAAAAATGTTAGAATTGTGTCAACGTCCCAATATTTATGGACATGACTGTATGTGAATATAAAACAGGAGCCCTATATCGTAAAATAAATCCTTGATATATTGTAAGCTCCTTGAAGCCAAGGATTGATGTAGATGAATAGCATACACGCGGTGTACATTAATGACACTATATAAATAAATAATAAGCGTTGCATTCCCGAAGACACTGACAGAGGAGAGGGAGGAAAAATGGACCACAGGAGTGGTGAGTGTAAACCATCTTCTATGGTAGGAGCTTTTACGTTTTTATGTTTTATAAAAAAAGGGTTTGGGGTCTCTTGAAGTGTGTATCTCCAGTCAAAACTAAACTTCCCGTTTTTAGAGTTGGATAGTTTGGAGGATTAGCACCTGTGTTAGTTTTTCTTTTTTGTTTGAAGGCCCACTGGGGAGATTTCACCTCAATTCCTGCCCCAGTGACATCTGTGTCAACAAGAAAGCTAGTGAAAGAGGTCTCCAGCAGAGAATATAAAGAGCGGACAGGGGCTCTTCTCTTCCCCATATGCTAATAATAATTCTTGATTGTTGTCTGTTTCCCTTTTGGAGATATACACTTCCTGTACAGGTACCAATGTTATCATCAGGACTGGAAACATTTCTCCAGACAGGGTGCAATTCTTCCCTACTTTATGAAACAAAAAAGTTTTGGCTGAAAATATAATTGAACAGAATAACAAGATAACAAAAAGATACATTTCTATTATTTTGTATCCGGTGTTATTACTATAGCTTGACATTTTGTTAGAGTAAATGCACTGATAGTATTAGAATGTATAGCTGTCTTTTTCAACCTGTTAATCCCAAAGGAACCCCTTTAAATCATTTTTGGGTGTCAAGGAGCTCTTAGAAACCATTTTAACACCATTTAATTGGGGGCCGATGGCAAAAAATGTCTTACATTGGTGGTCATTGGAAAGAATGTCCCTTACATTAGTGATCAGTAAGAAGAATGTCCCTTCCTTTGGTAATCAGTGGGGAGAATGTCCCTTAAAGGGGCGTAACTACAGAGGTTGCAAGGGCCGCATTTGCAACCTGGCCTCATGCTCCAGGGGGCCCATGCAGCCCCTATGTAAACCTAGATAGGAGGGGCAGTGGGGGGGGGGGGCATATAGAGAAACTAATTCCCTTCATATTCCCCTGCAGCCACTAAAAGTTCACTTCTCCTCCTTTCGCTCCTGCAGGCATTCAGCCTAACAGTCTACCCCCAGCTGGCATCCGCTTCTCAAAATGCCTTGTATCAGAATGAGCTCACTGGCGCCCCCATCCATACAGTAAACCGCTGTGCCCAGGGCAGCCACCCCTTCTGTCCACCCCTTTGTCCTGGCCCTGATACTATAGATAACTTTGGTAGCACACATATTGTGCATGGATGGGAGGACTTTGCATAGATGAGTAACAACCATTTTTGTTTCCAGTTATTTTAGATCCTCCAAGAAACATACGTCTGAATTATAGCTTGAATGAAATTACATGGGAGAGGCCAGAGACATACAGCATTGCAACAGGACAGTGTTTTGAATACAACATTAATATAAATGGGGTAATGTCATCAGTTCATACTTTTCATGCTTTCGGGACCAGAGGTTATTGGTACCTCCACTGATCAGCCAGAACATTATGACCACTGGCACTGAATGCCATCGATAATCTTGTTACAATTCCACCTGAAGGTGGGTGAGATATATTTGGCATCAAGTGAACATGTTGTCCCTGAAGTTAACCAAAAAATGTGTAAGCGTAAGGATTTGAACAATTTTGACAAGGGCCAAATTGTAACGGCTAGATGACTGGGACAGAGCAAACTACAGCTTTTTTTTGGCTGTTCTTGGCCAGCGGTGGTCTGGACCGACCAAAAGTGGCCCAAGGATGGAAAACTGGAGACAGGGTGATGGGCAGTCGAGGCTCATTGATGCACGTGGGGAGCTTGTTGAGAAAGTGAATGCCGGTTCTGATAGAAAGGTGTCAGAACACACAGAGCACCACAATTTGTTTTCTATGGGGCTGGGTAGACTGGTCAGGGTGCCCATGATGTCCACAGCCAAAGGTGCCTACAATGAACATGAGCCTCACCACATGAGCCTCACCACTGGACCACGGAGCAATGGAAGAAGGTGGCCTGGTCTGATGAATTCAGGAATGGTTTGAGGAACACAACAACGAGTTGGAGGTACTGACTTGGCCTCTAAATTCTCCAGATCTCAATCCTATCGATAATCTGTGGGATGTGCTGGAAAAACGAGTCTGATCCATGGAGGCCCCACCTCGCAACTTCCAGGACTTGAAGGATCTTCTACTGACAGCTTGGTGCCAGATACCACAGCATACCTTCCGAGGTCTAGTGTTGTCCATGTCTTGATGGATTATGGTGGGTGATCACAATGTTATGGCTGGTCGGAGTAGATATGTAGGCTCCTGACAGGCAGTGAGGAAGCAATGTGAACTTTTGCCAACAAACACCCCCTACTGCATGCATTGCACATGGCTGCTGGGTGTTTGCGGCACTTTCCCATGTACTGGAATGTGTAGCGTTCGGCGTGCTCCCCACCCTCCACCCAAAACCACAAGCCTTACCTAACTGCAGCAGAGAAAAATCAGGTCTCCTCCTTATCCAGACAGAGCTGTACTGCCTGGCAGAGATTTGGAAATCTCAGGACTGGATTACTTTGGGTGGTAAAACGGCTTCCATATATTCATTCCATTAGTGTATTTAGCTGTTTACCTGCTGTTCAGGCTTTCATGGTATGACTGTCATATTTGTCCTTGTGCTCTGCAAAGAACTAAATGACAAATCCCAGGCTGAAACATTTCACAAAATCACCTGATTATACTACAGTTAGTGATTGATTGCCCATTGGAATCAGTGAGATAATAATAAAACCAATGGCCACTACTCCGTACTCTTACTACTTGACCTCTCTGCGGCTTTTGATACGGATGACCATCCCCTCCTCCTCAAAAAACGCCACTCTCTTGGCCTCAGAGACTCTGCTCTCTCCTGGTTCTCCTCCTACCTATCACAGCGCTCCTTCAGTGTTACCTATAACGCTGCCTCCTCATCTTCACTCCCTCTGTCTGTAGGGGTCCCTCAAGGTTCTGTCCTCGGGCCCCTACTCTTCTCCATCTACACCTCCTCCCTTGGTCACTTGATAAACTCCCATGGCTTTAAGTACCATATCTATGCTGATGACACACAAATCTATCTTTCTACCCCTCACCTCACCCCTTCAGTCTCCTCTCGCATTACTAACCTACTAAGCGACATATCGGCATGGATGTCACTCCACTTCCTCAAACTCAATCTTTCCAAACTGAGCTCTTAATATTCCCTCCAGCCCGTGCCCCCTCCCCTGACTTCTCCATCAAGATCAATAACACAATCATCAGTCCCTCCCCTCATGCCAGGGTGCTAGGTGTAATCCTAGACTCCCATCTGTCCTTTCAGCCCCAAATCCAATCACTGTCCAAATCTTGTAGACTTCACCTCCGCAACATCTCCAAGATACGCCCGTTCCTAACCCCGGAAACCACTAAGCAACTTATTCACTCCCTTGTTATATCTCGCCTTGACTATTGTAACTCCCTCCTCATTGGCCGACCTTACCACAGGCTATACCCTCTTCAGACTCATCCACCTTACTAACCGCTCTGTATCTGCCACCCCTCTCTGCCAATCCCTCCACTGGTCCCCATTCAGTGTCCTCCACCCCTCTCTGCCAATCCCTCCTCTGGCCTCCACTCAGTGTCCTCCACCCCTCTCTGCCAATCCCTCCACTGGCCTCCACTCAGTGTCCTCCACCCCTCTCTGCCAATCCCTCCACTGGCCTCCACTCAGTGTCCTCCACCCCTCTCTGCCAATCCCTCCACTGGCCTCCACTCAGTGTCCTCCACCCCTCTCTGCCAATCCCTCCACTGGCTTCCTGTTGCCCAACGGATAAAATTCAAAAAATTAACAATAAAGCCATTTATAAACCTGCCCCAAATTACATCACCGGTCTTGTCTCTAAATATCACCCAAACCGTACTCTCTGCTCCTCGCAAGACCTCCTACTCTCTAGCTCCCTTGTCTCCTCCTCCCATGCTCATCTCCAGGACTTCTCCAGAGCTTCCCCCATCCTCTGGAACTCTCTACCCCAATTTATCAGACTATCGCCTACTCTGCTCACTTTTAGGCGATCTCTGAAAGCCTATCTCTTCAGGGAAGCCTATCCTGCCCTCAGCTAATAATGGAATCTTCTACTCTTCCAACCAGTCCATCCCCCATAGTTACTACCGTTTGTACCACTAGCCCCTCCCTCCTATATCCAGCTCCAAGGAGCAGGGCCCTCCTAACCCTTTTGTATTGAACTGTAGTGTTGCTGTATTGTCTCCCTTTATATTGTAAAGCGCTGAGCAAACTGTTGGGTGGACATGATCTCCATGTATAATATATAAGGGGGGATATGATCTCCATGTAAAATACATAAGGGGGGATGTGATCACCATGTATAATACATAAGGGGGGATATGATCTCCATGTATAATACATAAGGGGGGATATGATCTCCATGTATAATACATAAGGGGGGATATGATCACCATGTATAATACATAAGGGGGGATATGATCTCCATGTATAATACATAAGGGGGGGGGATATGATCTCCATGTATAATACATAAGGGGGGATATGATCTCCATGTATAATACATAAGGGGGGATATGATCACCATGTATAATACATAAGGGGGGATATGATCTCCATGTATAATACATAAGGGGGATATGATCTCCGTGTATAATACATTATTATTATTATTATTATTATACAGTATTTATAAAGCGCCAATAGTTCGCTCAGCGCTGTACATTACAAAGGGGGACAGAACATGTGACAGAACAATACCAATACAATGCAAAACATGAGGGGATCGAGGGCCCTGCTCCTTGGAGCTTACAATCTAGGAGGGAGGGGATGGTAGCACAGGAGCAGATAGCTGTGGGGGATGGAGTGGTAGGAAGAGTGGAGGAGGTCGGCAAGTTAGCACGGGGTGGGGTAGGCTTCCCTGAAGAGATGGGTTTTCAGGGTGCGCCTAAAGGAGAAGAGAGTAGGTGATAATCTGATGGGTTGGGGCAGGGAGTTCCAGAGGATGAGTGACACCCTGGAGAAGTCCTGGAGGCGAGCATGGGAGGAGGAGACCAGGAAACTAGAGAGAAGGAGGTCTTGTGAGGAGCGGAGTGTGCGTGCTGGGTGGTACTTGGATATTAGGTCGGTGATGTAGTTCGGGGCAGTATGGTGGACAGCTTTGTACGTCAGTGTTAGGATTTTGAATTTGATCCGTTGTGCAATCGGAAGCCAGTGGAGGGATTGGCAGAGGGGGGTGGTGGAAACGGAGCCCAACCCCTCTCAACTCCCCACCTCACCCCCTCACTCTCTGCCCGAATCACACACCTACTGAGCGACATAATACATAAGGGGGGATATGATCTCCATGTATAATACACAAGGGGGAATATGATCTCCATGTATAATACATAAGGGGGGGATTTGATCATCATGTATAATACATAAGGGGGGATATGATCTCCATGTATAATACATAAGGAGGGGTATGATCTCCATGTATAATACATAAGGAGGGATATGATCTTCATGTATAATACATAAGGGGGGATATGATCTCCATGTATAATACATAAGGGGGATATGATCTCCATGTATAATACATAAGGGGGGATATGATCTTCATGTATAATACATAAGGGGGGATATGATCTCCATGTATAATACATAAGGGGGATATGATCTCCATGTATAATACATAAGGGGGGATATGATCTCCATGTATAATACATAAGGGGGGATATGATCTCCATGTATAATACATAAGGGGGGATATGATCACCATATATAATACATAAGGGGGGGGTATGATCTCCATGTATAATACATAAGGGGGATATGAGCTCCATGTATAATACATAAGGGGGGATATGATCTCCATGTATAATACATAAGGGGGATATGATCTCCATGTATAATACATAAGGGGGGATATGATCTCCATGTATAATACATGAGGGGGGATATGATCTTCATCACCATGTATAATACATAAGGGGGGATATGATCACCATGTATAATACATAAGGGGGGATATGATCTCCATGTATAATACATAAGGGGGGATATGATCTCCATGTATAATACATAAGGGGGGATATGATCTCCATGTATAATACATAAGGGGGGATATGATCTCCATGTATAATGCATAAGGGGGGATATGATTACCATGTATAATACATAAGGGGGGATATGATCTCCATGTATAATACATAAGGGGGGATATGATCTCTATGTATAATACATAAGGGGGGATATGATCTTCATCACCATGTATAATACATAAGGGGGGATATGATCACCATGTATAATACATAAGGGGGGATATGATCACCATGTATAATACATAAGGGGGATATGATCTCTATGTATAATACATAAGGGGGGGATATGATCTCCATGTATAATACATAAGGGGGGATTTGATCTCCATGTATAATACATAAGGGGGGATATGATCTCCATGTATAATACATAAGGGGGGATATGATTTCCATGTATAATACATAAGGGGGGATATGATCTCCATGTATAATACATAAGGGGGATATGGTCTCCATGTATAATACATAAGGGGGGATATGATCTCCATGTATAATACATAAGGGGGGATATGATCTCCATGTATAATACATAAGGGGGGATATGATCTCCATGTGTAATACATAAGGGGGGATATGATCTCTATGTATAATACATAAGGGGGGATATGATCTTCATCACCATGTATAATACATAAGGGGGGATATGATCACCATGTATAATACATAAGGGGGGATATGATCACCATGTATAATACATAAGGGGGGATATGATCTCTATGTATAATACATAAGGGGGGGATATGATCTCCATGTATAATACATAAGGGGGGGATATGATCTCCATGTATAATACATAAGGGGGGGATATGATCTCCATGTATAATACATAAGGGGGGATATGATCTCCATGTATAATACATAAGGGGGGATATGATCTCCATGTATAATACATAAGGGGGGATATGATCTCCATGTATGAATACATCAGTGGTTCATATAGTGAACTCAGTGTAGTTATTCCCCCTGAGGTCATCACAGAGGACAAGGGGGCGCTCTTTACATCTGGAGGACACAGAATATAACTGGATATAACATTTATAGGTAAAGTTGATCCAGGGAATATCTGATTGCCACTCGGGGGATCAGGAAGTAATTGTTTCCCCTGCAGGAGCAAATTGGATCATGCTTTGCTGGGTTTTTTTTTGCCTTCCTCTGGATCAACTGTGGGTATAGGATTATAACTTTTTCTTTTTTAATGGTTGAACTGGATGGACTTTTGTCTTTTTTCATCCAGACTAACTATGTAACTATGTCAAAATAAAATAATTAAATAATAATAATAGTAATATAAAAAAAATTAAAACTCTGCCAGGATAGCTGCCATTGGGGCTGACTTTGAAGCATGTGCTGCTATCCTGTGGTTGATCTCTTGCAAACATGCAGCTAAAACTCATCCATGTGTTCTCAGACACTAGTAGATTTTTTGAATGATGAACACTTTCCCGAAAATCACATTGACTATTAGAAATTTGTTCGTTCGAGGACATGCACCACTTTTAAAACACATCATACAATTTGGTGCCTGCGAACGCACTGCGTATGTGAACTGCATTTGGGGTGCATCTTTCCTGCACTGTGTTCTGGTGTGAACTGACCCCTTAAGTGGTTGTAAACCTGAACAAAGCATATCCCTCTATAGTCTCAATCCAGAGCACTACAGTAAGTGTCATTTTTGTCTGCTGCCTACTTCCTCTGCTATCTGCATGAAACACTTCTGACAAGTTTTCTTGACACCAAGAGAAAATAGTGACTGGCAAGGGTGCTCCAGCACACAGCCTGTGATTGACAGCCTCAGCTCTGTTCCTGTG